>NW_015090963.1:272546-289247 GCF_001431845.1 Calidris pugnax | reverse complement strand
GGGGGTGGGGGTTGGGGGTCACCCAGTGCATGTTTACGTGAAGCAGGCAGAAATTCCAGGGAGGAGTTGCAGATATGAACTCTTGTCCTTTCAGGGAGAAAAGGCAGGAAGCTCAGTCTTGTTAATCCCTCTGCATTGTTTCTGAATATATTCCCAAGCTCTCTCCTGAATTAGTTGCTCGCCCTCTGGCATCTGCTTCTGTGGGGTCTGAGCAGCCATTCTGCACTCAAGCTGCTGGGAACTCTTTACCCTTGTGTTCCTTCCTTCGGAAAAATACCTCTGAAACACAAAGAAAAGACCAAGAGCAAGGACCAGGTGAAATGATCTGGGCTGTCTGTGAGCCCCGATGAAGTGTTGTTCACCCAAATCTAGTTAGACAGCAGTTGAATCTGAGATTACAAAGAGCCAAGAGGCTTCACCACCTTCCAGCTGCTATAGTGTGCCCCAGACTAAGAGGAGAGACTGCCCAGCTGCCAGTGGTTTATTATAATTGTTATTACATTACTTTAAATGAGGGTTTGTATTCATGGAAGGATTACTCCAGAATAAAATAGTGTATCAATTTGCTGGTCTGGAATATCTCATTCTAGATACTCCTGTTCCAGAAGAAACTAGAACAAAAGAAGGCAGCCTTCACATGTGGTCAAAAACTGAGACCCTTTCATTGGGGGAAATGTATTCTAGAATTAGGATCCTCCTTCATCTTCCCACCATCAGAAGGAAGAAGTGTCAAGTGTTTGACTGTTTGTCTCTTTGTCTGTAGCAGATCAACCAAGACTTGAACATCCAGCTGCTAAAGGATGGGTACCGGTTAGATGAGATCCCAGATGACGAGGACCTCGACCTAATCCCCCCTAAATCGGTCAACCCTACCTGCATGTGTTGCCAAGCCACCTCCTCCACCGCCTGTCACATCCAGTAGTGAGGCCGGCAGGCTGTGATCAGTGCTTTCCACTATAACTGTAAAACTTAACAGCCATTGCTTCCTCCTATGGTAGGACGTGCACCTCTTTGTGTTCATGGAGCCAGGAGAAACCAAAAAATTCATTTTATGATTGGTCAATAAGTTATTTTAAACTATGGTTAAACAAAAGAAAAGTTGCTCAAAGTGCCAGGCAGTGCCTGGCAGAACTGACTGGTCTGGAGAGCAAATTCAGAGGGGTCTAGAGGTACCTCCTTGGTTTGTGTAGACACTGGGGATATTTTTTAAGGTGTCTGTTCCAGAATGGGAAGGGTCAGATGGGGTTGCAGGTAATCCTGCCTACCAAAACCAAAATCAGGGGATGAGTCTGAGGTGTCAGGGGGGTTTACCAGTGAGAGGAAGTCAGTTCTTAATTCATTCACTAAACCTGTTTCATTTGCATAACCAAAATGATACTGTAAGTGGGGGCACAGGAATGGAAATGGACCAGGGCATCCTTTCTTATGGCAAGGACTAGCATGACACACTCCATTCATTTGTGAAGAGGACAAATAGGTGGCATTTCACTGTGAGTCAGTACTAGTTAGAGCTGTTGTGTCACATATCCAATGCCGTCTACCCTTAGCTCCACGTTAAATTGTCACTGAACACATCAGCTTCGATCTGTAATCCATCCGCACTCTTTGGGGATTCAGGCCTTGCCCAAGAATACCGCGCTCCTGCGTTCAGTCCAGGCACCTATACTGACTTCAGCCCATACTTAATTCCTGCAAGACCCACCTGCTTCCAAAAATCTTAAACTTTCTTCAGCTAAGGAAAAATAGAGCCCTGCGTGAGACGGGAGTGGAGCTGTGCAGCCTGAAGGTCAGTGCCGGATAAGCTAGTTGAGGAAAGCACGTTTTTACAGTGCTCAACTTTTGATATTCTCTTGACACTGTGTCTCTTGGTGCCTGTGGGAGAGATTGGTGGTGGTGTCAGGCTTTAGGGGAGTTTTCAGCAGCAGCAGGGTTATGAACAGCTTCAGCTGGAAAAAAAGAAAAACAAAAAAAACCCCAAAACAAACAACAAAACCATGAGAGGAAGCTACTGTTTATCCCACCTCTGGCCACTTGTGCACCGGGCTCGGTCTGTGTTAGAGCAATTCCGTGTCGGCAGCAAAATTGTGTTTATTTGGTGCTGGGGTAAGTCAGGAAATCTGGCGTTACATGAGGTGGCCGGGCTGAATTGCCAGCTGACCGGCAGATTGTTTTTAATGCAAAATAATTTCTGGAATTCGGAAGCGTGTCCCCTCCCTGGCCGGCCTTACACTGCTGCCTTCAGCGTACGCTCAGGGCCCAGGCGTTTTTCTCAGCATCAAAATCTTTTGCCACCGGCACGACTGTGTGTTTTCCTGCTCTGCCCAGGAGGAAGGACCGCCTGCCTTGGGTCATCACTTGCTTTGTAGCCCAGGGAAGGGAAAAAGCGAGGCCAATTCTGAGCTTCCCAAGGGAACTCCCGAGTCACAGGGCAGGGCCTGAGTCTCCCCCCCGACAGACAGGCCCCCCGTCTGAAACCTGCATGGAGTGAGTCCAGTCTTCAACAAGTCCTCTTCATCATGAGGAGGAGGATTATTTCACATCCTGGGGCTTCGCTCTGTGCAGCACAAAGCACGATACCATCCACAGGGAGAGCAAAAAGAGCAGGCACACAGGATTCCTGGGCTTTGTTATTCACTAGCTGGTATGGGCAACTGTTTGCCCCCCCTGCCCTCCCTAAAACAGGGTGCTGCCACTCTGGCTCCAGGCCACGGAAAGAGGACGCAGAGATGCTGTTCACTGAGCATCCCTGCCTCCTCACGCAGAAATACTGGTTCATTTGCCAGCTCCTCGAGGAAGAGTGTTTCTGAAGTGAGTTCCTCTCCCTTTCTCACCGCCCAGTAACACTCGGAGGGAGTATTTCCACAATGTTTGTAAAGAAGCAGGTCTCCAATTTTTCACTTCTTGCTCACTTCACGTGCCTGCTTTCCTCTCCAGTGCTGGCTCAGGTTGAGGTTAGCAAGTTGTCTGGAAGTGAGGGAAGAGCTCTAACAATGCTGTGTAGATAGATAAAAGGGGGAAAAAAAGAAAAAAAACATTCCTTAAGGAGTCTTTTAATGGGGAATATATTCAAAACCTGTGGTCAAACCAAATCCTATCGGACATCTCTTTAAATCTTCGCTTTTCTAAAGAGGGACAGCGTTGGTACCATGCAACGTCTTTATGGCATTTATCCTCCTGGGTTAGTCTCTGTGCCTTCCAGCCGGGCTGTGCACGCTCTGCCTGTCCCACAGCCCTCGCTCAGGAGCTCGGAGCATTTCAGTGTGCCTGCTAGAGCAACAAGCCATCTCCTTACCTGGGTCAGCCGTGGAGGACTGCAGCTCTCACAGGTCTCCGTCGCGCTGCCGTCAATGTTCAGTCTAAGACAGAGTGGGGCTTGCGGATGCTGTACCTCCCAGGGTTAACACCTCCCTGCTGAAGGACAGACCTTCCCTGATAACCCCTGCCCACGGCACCACCAGCAAGCCTTTTTATTGCCCCTTTGGCTGTTTTTTGCCTGCTGTGTGCCCTGAGGCATTCCACAGCCCTGCAACTGCCCTCGGCCCTTCGCATCTGCTTCTAGCACAAGCCTTTAGGAGGGAAGGAGGTGAATTTCAGTGTTACACCCAGTGCTTCCTCCAAACACAGATGGAAGCACAAGCCGGGTGTTTTTTTCCCTGAGCACGGAAGGAGTTCGTTGCACAAATAACTGGTTTTGGCATGACAGTACAGGACCATAAAATGGCAATTTTTTGGCTTCTCCTCTCTATGCTTTGTGTTCATATATTTTATTAGGGAAATAAAGTAGAAAGGGTGGGGAAAAGTAGTTAACTTGTGTAAGGTCATTATCAGGAAGGCTGAATGGATTAAGGCAATGCACCTGTGGCTATCACAGAAAATTGAACACTAACCCTTCTGAACTGCAGCCCCCTTTAAGCAGGTTGTGACCAGGTGGTGTGTTTTTTGGCTTGTTATGGAATATGGTGGGCAGCCTCTCAGTGTGTATTAACCACAGGCTGGGCTGGCTCTCCCTGTCCGGTCTCACGTTCAGACCTTTGCTTCAGCCAGAAGGTCTTATTGTGCCCTCATTGGAGGTTACACTGTGGTGACTTCCCGGGAAAGGTGTGTAGATAGGTGGCCCATCCTGGCACTGCTCTCCTTAGGACCAGTCTCTGCCACCATGGCCTACAGAAGGCAAAAGCAGAAAGCACAGACCCAAACTCTGTCACAACATTATAAAGCCCTAAAATCTTCAGAGCTGCTGGGCACCCTCCTAAATGCAGATGGCATGCGATAAAGCAAATCACTGCTTGTTCCAGTCTTAGCACCAAACCAGGTGGTCTTCTCAGGCCCCATTTTCAGTCCAAAGTTGGACAGAATACCAAGGGGAGGAGCACGATGGAGTATGGAAGTCTGCATTGCTGTCCACCTAAATTACCGTGCAAATGGGATTTAAAGATATTGGTGCTGGTGCCTCCAGACAGGATTTGCATTTGATGCCTCCTAAAGCCAGGCTGGCTTTTTGTTAGGATTTTGCGTAATCTCTGTCACTAAATTACCTGAGTTTAAGAAGTCCTTTCCTTTTGTCAGATGTTAATTTTGCCCTTGTATGTGAGCTGGCTTTGAACTCCAGGGTCTCAGCACTCAGCTCTGTCTCTCCAGTCTGCAAACTCCCCGTTTTGAGATGTCGGTGTGAGGAGGAACATCCTCCTAGTGTTGAAGAAGTTCTTTAGGTAGTGTGGTCTAGTCTGCTTTTCCGGTGGTTGTAAATAAACTTTGGTTGAAAGAAGGCTGATGTCCAGGTGACCATCCCAAAGGCTCATTTGATGTCTTGTCGGACATATCTTGAAGCCAACCCTTGGAAGAGCCACTGGGGCATATCTGACGTTGCTGCATGTCCACCCTCCAACATGTACGCTTGGCCATTGGGTCTGCTATGCTGTTCTGGCTGTCTTGTCTGCAGATGCCTTGCGACTCCAAAAGCAGGCGACCAAGCCTGCTGCATGGACTTCTTTTAAAGGGACTTCAGGATGCTCCCCTGTGGATAGGATGGACTCAGCTGCTTCTGGTTTGTCTCTCCAGCTCCTTTCCCAAAAGGAGGCGCCTGCTCCGCTCAGCTCTCTGCTGGCTGACACGTTGGTCTGCCACCCTGTGTAGAATCCTTTCCTCTCCATGCAGAGCCTTGTCCTCAGGCTGTCCTGCAAGCTGTGCAGCGGCCAGCCAGGAGGCTTGGAAAGCACAGCGCTCCGTGTGTGACTCAACAGAAACACGAAGACGCTTTTGAAGAAAGGAAGGACCCAGCTGGGCACCAGATGGAACAACAGGAAGAGGAAAACAAGCAGTAACTAGAAAGGTTGCCAAGCGCTGTCTTGGCCTAGGGCAGATCCCAGTTGTCCGAGTTAATCCATCTCCGTGCAGTGCCGATACCAGCAGGGAGCACAGCTCGCTTCCAGATGCACGCACCAGAAACACCACGTCCCCCGAGCTGGCACCGCGGCCAAATACTGCTGCAGAGAGTCTGCTGGACTGTTAACAGCACCGAGATGAGATCTGGGGTCCCTTGCTGCTGCCGGCACCTGGTACACATTTGCTGTAACCTCAAGCAAGTCACACCCCCTCTTGGTGTCCATTCCCTTCTGCAGCACAGGGAAGAAACCTGCCTTCCCAAGATGCTGCCTGGATTTCATCAAGTGTGTGGTGGGCACCATTGATAGCCTCTGCAAGCGAGATGCAAAAAGCATGCTATAGAAATTTTATGCATATTTTCAAGGTACTACTCAGCTTTCCCTCTGCTTGCCAGCTTCTGGTGTTGCTTGCGTGTGCCAGAAGGCTGCGGGGTGCAGGTTAGTAGAGAAATTAAACAGCTTTTGGGGGAAGATGTTTGGCAAGGGTGCGTTTTCCCCATTATTTGGCAGCTGGCTCTCGCACAACTGGCTTCTATCTGCGTGCTGTTGCATGGAACATGTGAGAAGATTTGGTGGCCCAACAGCACCATCCCCTGCGAGTAGAATTAAGGGACTTACTAAGAGTAAGCAACTGGGATAGCGAGTGCTGATGGCAGAAGGGCTCATCTGGGATATTCCCGTGGCAGTTTCACGCTTTCACTTTTAGCATCCATGTAATCATTTGAGGGTATAAACTGGCCATTTTGCCTGTTTTTTTCCTTTACTTTTCCATTCTGCCTTCAAGCTCACATGGGGTACGGCCACCCTTACCTCAAATGAAGTAGGCTTTGTCACCTGGCTGCTGCTTGGCTCAGCAAGCTCAGGCTGCACATTCAAAGGAAACATTTGCATCAATGGGCAAGGAGCAAGCTGGGCTAGGTTGAGCCTAAGAGGAAGCCAAAGTCTTCATTTTAAGGTGCTTTTTCACCTCTAGGAGGGCATTGCACCCCTGTCAATTGCTTTCAAGGCTTTCCTGTGAGAGGTGTTGCTCCAAATCTTGAACTGCATCTCATCAAACCCACCTCCTTTCAGAGCTACTCAAGCCCTGAAGCAGAAGGGCCAGCAATTTAGCACAGGGGAAGAGGCTGAGACCTGGGATTACCTACCGAAGATTAATGCAGGTTTCTCACAGGGGCTGGCATCCATCTTTTATCTTCCCGTATGTATTATGCAGCTGAGCTGCTGCCCCGCTTCCAAAAAACTGCAGCTACATCCCCTCTTCTGCCTACCCTGCCACCCTTGACACTGGTTGCAATCCCAGGATCACAGCAGCTTAAACGCTGCCTGGCTGAGCTCTGCTTGGACAGCTTGCTGGGGAGGCAAAGGCTGGGGGCTAATTGAGATTACACGGAGCAGAGCACCGTGGCCCACACAGCAAGCCACATTGCAGAGCAGTGTGGACACTGGAAGGAGAGACTGCAGGTTTCCCTGAGGCCTGTGGAGAGCAGCTCTTCCCGTTGCTTCCCAGACCCATTTGCCACTGGTGGTGGCTCCCAGCCTTTCTCTTTCTCTGAAAAGCAGCTCCAGCAAAAGATGGATTTGCTCCCGGAAGGAACCCGCCTCACTGGTTGTGCTTGGTCTGTGGAGCCATTTCCATACTGACACATGGTGACACAGGTGGCAGGACTGCGTCGGGGATTAGAAGGTAGAATAGAAGGTTCATTAAAATGTGACCCTCTCAGATGTGTCACTGGAAACTATCACAGTAGGCACCAGGAAAAGAAAAGGTCACCATGCTGAGATAAGTCCTGTTACTTGCCGAGGTGTTTACCCTCCTGGAGCAGCATTTCTCCTCTAGGTGCCCATCCAGCTGATCCAGGTGAGCTCACTGGGAAGCACCACTCTCTACCCAGACTGCCTTCTTGCTTCTTGCACCCCAGAAGAGCAGCAACTCCATTTGTTACTCACCTTCCTCGAGCCTGCATGGTTTGGGAGATGCAAATTTTGTTGGGAGATGTAATACAGATGCCTGGAGAGAGCTGGAAAACTTGGACAAGGTCTCTTCATGACAGCCATTCTGGTTTTTATCACCTTTATCTGCATCCCCAGCTCACATATTTCTTTACTTGGTCTCTTTGCACAGAAAAGCTGCAGTAGCAGTTCTGTTCAGCTTGTAGCTGTCTCTGCCCTGAGGCAAACCCAAGGCAAATGTCAGACCAGTGGGAGACACAACAGTTGTGGAGATCCAACAAGATCATGGGTGATCCAGGGAGCAGGCTGGGTTTTCTCCTCACCCGCCTGAAGGCTGAGGGGCTGAGGGTTCACCAGGCAATGTGATCCAGCAAGCCAAGCTTGGCCGCCTTCACGCTCCCAGTCTCAGTGCTGTGGGAGGTCTGGGACCCAAGTCCCAGGCCTGCCAGCCCATGTCCTCCTGGTGCAAGCTGGAGAGATGTGATGGGATGCCCGTTGGCTGTGCTGGGGCTGGGAGCTGTAAGACATGCTGGCAGGGCTGTAGTTCTGCAGGGAGAAAGACTCTTGCAAAGGGTGAAGTCTTTGCAGGGGAGAAAATTCGGAAAGTTGGGGGGGGGGGCGTGTTCCCCCCCTTTTTGCACATTTTTAACCATTTTTACTCCTCCCACCGAGGTTATTGAACCTTCAGTTTAATAAAGGAAATGAGCTAGCATTAAATAGCTTTGTGAAGGGTCTGAAAGCAGGCGCTACTTGCGTGCAGAGCGGGTCTGTGGCGCTAATACACGACTTCCAGACCTCATTACATCCTGTGGCTGAGCCCAGATGGAAGAGAGCATCAGGCCAGGAAGTGGGGGAAGGAGCAGCGGTGGTCGAAGGACATATATTTAGTTGTCACAGGTAGTCTTCGGTGTCCGTGCCCAGTGGTTAGTCCTAGAATTGCAAGCCTCGTTATATTGCACACGTCCTCCTTCCACTCCTCTTGTCTCGCAGCAGCCGTCGTCTTTCCTCCCCCCGGCCCCGTGGACGGGTGATGAGCATCAGAGGCAGTTGCACCAAAGTGATTCTCAGCCCAGTTCTGCATCCCCATCTCCCACCCGGGCAGCCCGGACAGTTGTTGGCCATCACGCGTCTCGTAATTCCATTTGGGTTCCTCTCCTCGTGCACCATAGCTTCCTCCGCACGCACTCTAGCAGGGCAGCACAGGAGGCTCTGACCGTGTCCCAAGAAGCTTCTTTTCCCCCTGGCAGCACCTTGCAGACACGCACCTTACTGGGAATGTACTGGGTTGATGCTAGTGAGATCTGGCGCTGCCGATCTTGCGTAGGTGGCAGCTGATGGGGATCCACCGGGGGAAGCTGGCAGAAAGTGGCTACTCTCCCTTTTCTTTTCTTTTTTGAGGGAGAGGGGGATATTTTTGGCATTATGATTATTGTCCACCTTCCAGTGGCCAAGTTCTGGGCTGCATTAATAGTTGGGGTTCATTGGCTGTCGCGGCAGGTATGGAGCTTCTCACCAACCTTAATAGCAAACGTCGTGGCTGGATCCAGAGCCTGGATCCAGGCTGGGTTTCTCCCATGCTGGCAAAGTGCTTTCAGTAGGCTCCAGATAGGAATTTCTAGGCAGACAGGGAAACAGCACTCCTCCGAGTCCGGCTCAGATCTGCACTTCCATGTCCTGTCCTCAGCTTGGGAAAAAACTCAACCCAAGCATACGCTTCCCAGGTCTCCTTCCCCCGTGGGGTGCCTGGCGCCCCAGGGGAGGGGGTGGCGGGAGGCATTTCGGGATCACCAAAAGCGAGATCCATTTTGGATGTATTTAATGGAAATATCTTTCAGGAGGAGAGACCTCCCGACCTTTGCGTTAATCTCAAGAGCAGGAGATGAATTTCCGGCTGTCCTTGCATATAGTGAAACATAGCTGAAACAGCCAAATGCAAAGTAGAGTTAAATGTAGGGTTTGACCTGAATAACCTTTTAATTAGGAAGATAAATTTGTTGTAGCTTGACCTTAGTCCATGTTAGGAACCTGCTAATCATTTGACATGCAGAGTGTATTAATGCTGCACTTAACTTGGCCATTGGTTTTATTATCTGGTTTGGGGAGTTTTTTCACTCCCGAAGCATCAGTCTGCATCTTGTATAGATTTTCTTTTATTTCTTTTTTTTTCTTTTCCCGTTCAGAACATGTAGCACACTGTTGTACTTCTGTTCCTGTCTGCGTAGAGTATTGCCTTAAACAGATCAGTTGTGTTGTGGTTTGTTTTGGGTTTTCTTTTTTCTACCATCAGTTTTATGCATTAATTTATTTTAAAATGTGGGTTGTTTTATTTCAAAAACATGAAACGTGTATAATATTTTTTTTAACATTTCCATTGCAGTATTTATCATTGTTACTGGTTGTGTGTAGTGTAACAGAATTAATGATATTAAAAAGCATACATATGAAAAACAGCCTGCCAGCCTTTCTCACTGGGGTGAACGGGGGTGAGAGGGTATGAACTGCGCCATCTCCTCTGAGCCCCCAGGAGTCACGGGGAGGGAGGGCTTCATGACATGGCCAAGACCAGCCTGGTCTGGCCCAGCAGAAGCTTCTGGTGTGGAGCTGTGCCATAAGGCACAGGGAAACCTGACGGGGCCATCCAGCCCCCAGCCAGCATTTGGGAAACACTTCTTGCCAGGGATAAGGCACACGAGCTGGCCCCAGCCCCTGGATCTGGGCTACGACAGAAGCAGAAGGAAGTGCTGCTTGGGGTGGAATAACCTTTTCTCCAGCGTGGCATCCATTTCTGCCCCTCAAAGCTGTTGGCATGGGAGCCAAGCACTGATTTTAAAGTCCAGTGCCAGAAGCTGGAAACCCCAGGGATTGTCAGGGACAGGGGACAGCTGTGAGGGGGCCAGGGGCTCATGCTGGTAGCCAATCTGGCATTGGAATCATCCCCCCAGTTGAGAGGTTTGGACTCCACCTCTCTCTGCAGATCTGTGCTCCCCAGATCTGTCCACTCTTCCCTCCCAGCTTCCCACTGGCTCCCAGGAGGGGACAGGGCTGAGGGGGAGCGTAGGCCTGGCTCGACAAGAGACCAGCGGGGTGTGAAAATCAATGGCAACTTTTTCTTTATTTAATCTCTAACGTTGCATTAATCCATTAATCACATTTCCCTGGAGGCATTCGAGTGCCCCAGGGCTGCTCACCCCTGCCATCACCCTCAGCAAACACAGTAGGGCTCTGCAGACCTTTTTTTTTTTGGGGGGGGGGGCGTGGAAAGGCAGCCACCCTGCTGAGATGGACACAGATCTTCTCGTGTCATCTCCAAAAAGGTGGCAGCAGAAGGGAGCCAGGAGCCAGGAGCAGAGCAGGGGTCCGAGCTGGCAGTGTGTGACAAGCCAGGCCCAGGTCTCTGCAGGGGTAGGGGTTTCTGCTCAACCTCCCCAGCTCTGGGGAAAAGCAAGCCCAATTCCTGTAAATCCCTCCCTGGCATCACCCAGCCGCCTCTCTGCACTGAGACGGATGAGGATGGCTCACTCAGACCACAGAGCCCACCACTCAGGACAGAAGAGTGAAGAAGCCACACAGGATCACCAAAATCCAGCTTTTTAATGAAAAAGAGGGGACAGAGCAGGCAATAATTCCCCTGGCTACCCCAGCAGCCTGGCACAGCGGTGCCTGGTGCTGTGCCCCCAGGCAGTGGCTGCACTGCTGTGGTGGTGTTTCCAAGGAAATAGCGGGGAGAAGGGCTGGAGAACCCACAATCTCTGCTCCTGTGCCTCTCAAAATAAAATTATCCTGACTAGGACCAGCTGAAACTGTTTCCTACCATTGTTAAGGTGACTGCCTGCAGGAGGGGAGGAAGCCCCCGGGGCCAAAGCCTGTGGTGGGGTGGAACACAGGCAGCAGTTGCCATGCCCTGGGCTAGAACCAGAGCGTAGCTACGGGACTGACAGAAAGCCACCAAATCCCCCTGCTCCCGCACTGTGACATCACTGACAGCACAAGCACCACCCTGGGCTGGCAGAGCAGTGGCACCAGCTCTGTTCCCTTTCCTGCGTGGGCTGCAAGCCCCCCTAGCCCCTCGCAGTGCTGCTCATCCAGCAGGGTTTCCTTGGGACCCTCCGGGACTCCAAGCGCTCCCATCCCAGCAGGCTGCTGCACCATGTTCCCCTTCTCCAAAAAACACAAGACTCCCATCAGCACTTACACCGACTCCTACCGCCCACCATGCACCATCAAAAAGACCCTCTACAAGCACATTCCGCAGCCTCTCTGGAGGGACAACAACTTTGTGACCAAGGTAAATGTTGCTGGAGGAGGAAAATTCAGGGTTTCTGCCCCTGCCCAGCTGCGGGTGCTTGGTGCCAGGCAGGGGGGTGGCACAGAGACTCACAGGGTGCCTCACTGCGTGTGTGTAATGGTGAGGTGGGCATGCTCCCTGGTTAGCAAAGCTTTTGACACCCCTGAGGGTGTGCTCACTGGCTTCTTGTCCCCTGGACCTGCACCCCGCGGTGGCTTTGGGCTCTCAGGGCTGGCGGTCACCACCACAAGCTCTCACACGTCAGCCCTGTTCATCAGTAGTTTTCAGAGTCCACAGGGGGCAGGACCTGCTGAGGAAGGGGAAACTGAGGCAGGGGCAGAGCTCAGCCCAGGCCTGCTGTGTGACAAGGTGGCAATGAAGCTGGGGGCAGATTGGGTGGCTCACAGAGCTGCTCCAAATACACAGCCCCCAGGCTCAGCTCAGTTCTGACTGGGGGCCCTTCCATGCCACAGGGATACGCGAGCACCAAAAAAACCCTCCCAGCACCAAAAAACCCCTTCCCAGCACCAAAAAAAAAAACCCTCCCAGCCCTGGTCCTGGAGGAAGAAGGGCTTTTGATCACTGCAGGGGGTGCCTGGGGGACATGCAGTTTTCCTTCCATGGGCCCACCGGGGTGTAGGCTCCAACGCAACGCAGGCTGCAAACTGGCTCATCTGTCGGAGCCTCGTTAGCCATGTGCACTATAACGAGGGAGCCAGCAGAGGGCATGGAGAAAGATGTCACCACTGCGCAGGGACAGAAATGGCTCATGGAACCAGAGCCCTGCAAGACCCCAGCCACCTCGGGCTGTGCCAGCTGTAGGACACTGGTTTGGTCCTGTAACACCCTCCTCAACCTCTGCCGGCCCCATACCTGGCAGTCCCAGCGCACCCACCCCATCTCCCTCTCTGCAAAGTGCCCGGAGAGGTGCAGGGGGAGAGGAGCCAGTGATGCCCAACCACCCTCTGTCCCCTGGTTTTTGGGAAAAAGGAAGCTTGGGGGGGGTGGGGAGGGACCACGGTGCTGCTATGACCCCCATTGTCCAACCACTGCGAAGGGAGGAGGCTTGGTGCTCAGATCTCCAGCGTTATACCCTGCCCTGTAATCAGCTTCACCGTGTGCCCTGATGGCTGCAAGGGCAGACGCTGCCACATGGCCCGGTGTCTCTCCCTGCTCCCCACTGTTTTAGGGATTAACAGTGCCCCCCGTGCAAAATCCGGCGAGCCAGAGTGAGCCTGAGCATCTGATTAACGTGGCCATGCAGGAATACTACAGGAACACCATCAAGTCCACAGCCTACTGGACAGACAAGTACCTGCTGGCCAGGTCTGAAGGTACTGCCAAGGTCCCAGCTGTTCCCCCTGTCTCACCTGGGGCATATCCCCATGGGGTTGGAGGGCTGAGGTTACACCCATTTTACATCCTGCGTCCCCCCCAAAGTGGCAAAGGGACCTTCCCTTGGCATCTGTGTTTGTGGCTTTGCCACAGCTACCTATCCCCATCCCTGCACTGTCCCTGTCCCTGGGATGTCCACAGCTCCCCAGGGTTCTCCCCCCCAGTGGCGCCTAAATACCCCTTGGTGGTAGGTGTTGCCTGGGGGACACCCTCCTGGCACCCTATAGCCCCCGACGACCAAGGCTGTGTGGGCTGGAGCAGGTGACCAACAAGCTGGAAGTAGTGGGTGTCACCTTCATCACGGATCTTTAACAGGGACCCCAGGACCAGCACCTCTGACATGCCCCCTGGCCCCACAGCATTGTGTTTTGGGGAGAGGGGGAACAACTGGGACTCTCCGGCCGTCCCCCATGTCCCCAGCACCACAGGACACCCCTGCCTGTCACTTTTGCATTGCAGAGAAGTACAAGCCAGTTTTTGTCAACGAGGGCAAATACATCACCTGGAGAGCAACTCCCTACAACAGCGCAGCCTGGAATAAGCACTGCTGTTACCTCCCCCTCCTGCCCAGGGTACAGTCCAGCCCCCATAACCCCCCCAAACTGGAGCTGCCTCAGGTGCCGCTGGCACCTCGGGCTCTGCAGAGCAAGGATAGCGATCCAGCAAAGTGCTGCCGTCCCTCCTCGCAGGTGACAAGGGTGGAGACCTCTCTGAACAGCTTATGCGTGCCGTACCCCCTGAGATCCACCTGCCTCAGTGAATTTGGTAACTGCCCTCGCCCTGTCCCTGCACTCCGCCTGTAGCTGGGCTTGTGCCATGCTGGCGTCCGTCAAGGTGATGGGCTGGCTGCTCCTCACCCTCACCATCCTTCTGCTCACAGAGAAGGAGTTGGTCGCCAACGTGCCGCTCAAGCTGCCCTTGTACACCACGACGGGGAGGGGATGCTTCCATGGCTACTACAGCCCCTGGTCTGGGCGCCACTACTGGCTGCGAGGGATCGACTACTACGTGGATGGGAACTCTGCCATCAGAAGACATCTCCGTGCACTAGGAGAGAGGGCTGTAAGGTTGGGATGGGGTGGGGTGGGATGGGATGATGAGATGGCATGGCATAGGATGGCTTAGGATGGCTTAGGATTGCTTGGGATGGGATGGGATGGGATGGGATGCAATGCGATGCGATGCGATGCGATGCGATGCGATGCGATGGGTTGGCTTGGGATGGACATGGCCTGCCTTGTCTTCAGGGCCACTGCTCACCCCACTTCCTCTGTGTCTTGCAGAAGTATCCTGTGCTGCGGTTACAGCCTCACAACAACGTTGTGTATGTACATATCCCCCCCAGCCATCCCCCCCGTCCAGGAGCCCTAGGTGCAGGGTGGCACTGGGAGGAGCACTCCAAACCTGTTGCCCTGGAGGAAAAGCCTATTATTTTTTCCTAACACCAACCAGCCACTAACTCCCTTTTCTTTAGGGTTTCATGCAAAATTGCTCAGAGGGTTATTCTGGGGATGTTGCTACTGACTTGCAGACCCTGAGGGGTAGCAGGTCCCATCATGGTGCCCACGCAGGCAGCAATGCAGCCGCTGCACCTCCATCTCACAGCTAAGTGACCAGGACAGCATTGCAGTGCTGGGCTGTGGAGCGTGTTGTTGCTACCGGTGGCGAAGCAGTTGCCAAATTTACTCCCAGGACAGGTGTTTCTATGCTTGGTCTCATCCAGCCGTCCTTGGGACTGTACAGCACCTGAAACCTTGCTGGCACCCCTGAGCCCAGCTGCAAGCAGCTTAGCATCTCCCAGACTTTGGGGCCACATCAGCGTTTCTTGCGTTGCTCTTGTATTTTGTGTTGTCATTGTTTGCTCTTCTTATCCAAGAACCTGTTCCCTGGTCACGTTGTTCGTTATGCGGTAATCAGCCCTGTCCTTCACCCGCTGCAGGTCCAGCAACACCTTTTAATCCCCACATGTTTGCCTTTAGGATGACTCCATTGCCAAGGCAGCTTTTTTCAGCCCTGGGGAAGCAGCGAGGGGAGAGGGGAGGCTGTTCCACCAGCTTAGTCATCCCTCTGCCTACTGCATCAACCCCCCCCATGGGCCAAAATTAGGCACCAGGCTTTGCAGAAAACATGAGATTGGCTTTAAATTCCCGAGCCTCGAAACTGAAACCAAATAACAGTGAGAACAAACAGGGAGCGCTGAGCCTTGGCGAGATGTTTCTCAAGGTCTTCTCCACTGGGAAACAGGCAGATTTTTCTGGACTGGCATGGCTCTGGGAATGAAGGTTTTAGGAAGGTGCCAACACAAGAGAGAGTGGGTGTTTGCAGGGCAGGAGACCCACTAGAGGCAGCTGACTGAGATGGCAATGCCAGGGAGCTTCAGCTCTTCTGCCCAGCCTTTGCTTTGGCCTCAGTGCCCTAAGACACACACCAGAGTGGATGGGGGCAGCTGTGTGCCCACTGCTTGCCCCTAAGCAGTGATGGCAGCCAGAAAGCAGGTTTCCTGCCCTTCTTCCTCACCAGGGTTTTGCCCTCCCATGCCTGATACCTTTATCTGCCCTTCTAGGTGGGATTCGACCTTCTTCATGACCACAGGAGGACCCCAGAGAGCGAGCTATGTCATCCACCCCGAGTTTGCCTCAGAGGCTTCCTCTGCCCTGTGTCACTGGTGAAGAACAAAGACAGGCTTTCATTAAAGCTGGCTTGAGCAACCATTCCCCTCAGACCCTTTCCTACAGGCTGGGGAAGTTCCCAGGGAGGGGGTGGAAATTTTTGGGACTGCCAGCTTGGTGGGCACCTTTAACAGCCCGCAGGGGCTGGTACCCTGCCACCACCCGCAGGCTGGAGACCACGAAAGCACACAAGGAGAAGCTCCCGGAGCATGGTAACACTGCCAGAAATAGCAGTGTTGATGCCCGTGTTTGCCGGCTTCGTGCTGGGCTGTTTAGGACCTGCTTGCTTTTGCCAAGATATCCAGGAAGAGCTGCCATCCATCTGGGATACCCAGCACGAACTGGGGCTAAATAAGGAGGGGGATTTGCAAGCAGCACATAATTAATGAAGGTGTGAAATGGCCTGGGAGCCCAGTGTCAGCGGGGAACACCACCCGTGTCCTGCAGTTCCCATGGGAGGGATTCTCCAGCAGAGAGTCACCCGGGGGCTCCACGTCCCCGTGGGGCAGCGCCGCTTGCCATGCCCACCCCAAGCAGCACCCCAACCCTGCTTGGGGCAAGGAAAACCCCAACGAAAACCTCATCCCAGCCCAAAAAGCACAGCCCCAAGAGTGCCAAACTCCAGCACAGCCCCCAGGGGCACCCCCAAATGCTCCCGGGCCCCCCAGCATCTCTAGTGCCCCCAGGGTACCCCCAGCATTTCCAAACCCTCCCAGGCATCCCCAGCATCTCCAGTGCCCCCCGGGGTACCCAAACCCTCCCGGGCATCCCCAGCATCTCCAGTGCCCCCCGGGGTACCCAAACCCTCCCGGGCATCCCCAGCATCTCCAGTGCCCCCGGGGTACCCCCAGTGTCTCCAATCCCTCCCGGGCATCCCCAGCATCTCCAGTGCCCCCCGGGGTACCCAAACCCTCCCGGGCATCCCCAGCATCTCCAGGCTCTCCGGGCATCTCCAGGGTCTCCAAACCCCTCCGGTACTCCCCGGAGCGGCGGGAGGGGGGCTGAACTACATCTCCCAGCG
>NW_015090963.1:215038-272450 GCF_001431845.1 Calidris pugnax | reverse complement strand
GGTATGCGGGAGGGCGGGGATGAGAGGCGGGCAAGGAAGGGGGGGACTCCGTCTCGCAGCCCCCAGGCTGCCTGCTCGGGGAAGCGGGGTGTCTCTGCACCCTGACTTTGGGGGTGCAATCTTTTCCCGCTCCGCCGGGTAGGGGCCCCGCAGGTCTGTCTTGTGATGGGTGGTGGAGGGGGTTGCGGGGGGCGGGAGGGGGTGTCTTGCCTCCCGGAGAAGGTTAGCGGAGCCCGGAGACCCGTCCCCGGCTCCCCTCGCAAGGTGCTGCTCCAACTTTTGCCGTCCGACAGAAGAAAACTTCGGGGGGATGTTTTGTTGTTTTTTTTTTCGCAGCGCGTTGCGGTGTGCGAGGTGCGGGGCTGGGGTTTTGGAGTGGTCCGTGGGGCGGCCCCTCCGTCAGCAAAGTGGCTGCCGGCGGCGACAAGTGGCCACAGCTGCTCGAGGGAGCACAAAACCCTCCTTTCTCTTTTCCCCCTCTCCCTCTTGGGGAAACCCGTGGTGGCCAAAGGGCAAGCACCCGGCGCAGCAGGCACCTGCAGCCCGGTGGGGGATGAGGGTCGGTGGAGGGAGGTGGTGTCCAACGTGGCCAGAGCCGCAGGTGGAAGAGCTGCCAGGGAGCACATTAAGGGATTGAAGATCGTCCAGCATCATTGGCTGTTGGATATGGATGGAAAGCCGGGGTCCTGAGTCACCAGCCCAGCTCCAGGAACCATCATCCACTCTCTGGAGCTGCCAGCACCTGGAGTTCCTGGTGACCCAAATGGTGGAAGATCACAGGGGGTGTGCTTAGGTTTCTGTTTCGTCCCCATATCGCATCGTAGCACTTGGGGTGGGCTCAGGTTTCAGCCTGCCTCCGCATCCGAAATGCCGAACGCTCCCAAAGCGCTGAATCGGGTCTTTTAAAAAAAGGACCTGGTGGGGGGCAAAACGGGGCACTGGGTCCTGCTTTGGGGGCGGTTTGTCTTGGAGGGTGGAGATGAGCAGGAACGAGACTGACGCCTGCGGGAGCTCTGGGGAGAGAGGCTGTTGGAGTGATGGGGGGGTAGGTGAAGCACATCTTGGGGGACCAGAAGACAGCAGCAAAGACACCGAAATCTTTATGGGTGTGTATCATATGCAGCACAGGTGGTGAATCAAATGAGCTAATGCCTCGTGCTGGGGTCTCACATGCCTGCCCACTGGACCAGCCCTGCTGGGCCACGACCCTGCCTGGTGCTGTCTCCTTTCATGGGATTGAAGTTATCCCTGTCATTTCATTAAGGGATTGGAGCACCTCCCTTATGAGGAAAGGCTCAAGGAGCTGGGACTCTTTAGCCTGGACAAGTGAAGACTGAGGGGAGACCTTATTTATGTTTATAAGTATCTAAAGGGTGAGTTGAAGGATGATGGAGCCGGACTCTTTTCAGTGGTTTTCAGCTATAGGACAAGGGGCAACTGGCTCAAGCTGGAACATACGAAGTTCCACTCAAATATGAGAAAAAACTTCTTTAGGGTGAGGGTGACGGAGCCCTGGAACAGCCTGCCCAGGGAGATCGTGGAGTCCCCTTCTCTGGAGATCTTCAAGACCTGCCTGGATGCAGTCCTGAGTGATGTGTTCTAAGTGTTCCTGCTTTAGCAGGGGAGTTGGACTAGATGATCTCTAGAGGTCCCTTCCAACTCTGACAATTCCGTGATTCTTTTTCAGACAGAGGTTTGCATCATCCTGGCGTGCTGGTGCCTGGAACTCCTTGTATTTGGTGTTTTGATTTCACCACCGTCGGGCACGAGCTGCATGGTTTTGGTGGATGCCTCTCCGAGAGCTGCTGGCCCCACAGGTGCTGAGGAGCAGGGTGCTGGGCCCTGGGGTCCATGTGGGCCCATGGGCCACAGCTTCAGGGCCAGGCTGCCTCCTACTCCCCCAAGGTGGACACAGAGATGTCCTCGAAGGGAGAGCACAGATGCTTCCTGTCCAATGCACTTTGATACAAGTGGGCCAAGAGAACTCAGCTGTTTTTAAAGTCTCCACAAATCTTTGTGGCTCCAGGCAGGGGAAAGCGAGAGCCCTCAGTCATGGTTTAGTGATGAGCCGGCAGCGCTGCAAGCGGTGTGCAGGGTTAAAGTGGAAAGCCAGCTTATTAAAACTTCATCTTGCTAATTAGCGCAGGGTGAAGAACAGAGAAAGACAATGTTTAAAGGGGGAATTGTCAGGGGTGTTAAATATTAAGTCATCTGCTGCCAGAGTCGACTCCCAGTGGCTTTTTTGTATTTGTGGTCAGACACTGGATGAGGTGTCTAAATGGGTTTGGAGCATCATTTGACACTGGCAGCTTTAGGGACATAATAGGGCTGTAAAGTGATAATTCCTACAATATAGGTGAAAGTATTTAAGTCTGGGCAGAGCTAATGCTGCAGCTTCAAATCTGCTGTCTGCTCTTGCAGACGGAGCAAGGTGCTGGCAGCGTGTCTGCGCTTTGCGGATGAGCCCTGTCTTCACGTGGCCCCCTCGGATTTGGGGTTTATCCTCTGGCTGCCCAGTACCCTTTAACCCTGGCTTACAAACCAGCTGGCAGAAGCGGGGCTGCTTGTTTCCCTTCTGTCAAGGCAGCCTCTCATTACTCTGCTGAATCATGGCTCTGCTTAAAATCACAAGATTTGGGGAAGGAAAAAAAGAAAAAAAGAAAAACCCAAACCCCACAAAAACCGGGGTTGGCTTTTATTTTGCTTTCTGAGTCAGGAGAGCGTGTGAATGCAGGAAGGGATGAGCCTTCCCCGTCCCTCCCCACTCACCTGGCAGGGTGATGCCAACCCGAGCCCCGTGACTCCGGCAGCTCTTGGCTGTGTCCCCACCACCTCGGCGCACCCCGGCCGGAGGGTACTGGCTGCTCCCACATCCACCACCGTGCCGGAGAAAACACGCCGGTGACGTGATGGGTCCCCTCCTCCTGCCCGCGGACACATGCTGCTGGGGGCCGGCCAGCTCGTAGCCCCAAAACATCTCCCCTGTGTCTTGGAGAGGACCAAGCTGCCGGGGATGTGGAGACGGAGCAGCCCTTAGGTTTTTTATGTGCTTAAAAAGCTGTCTGCGGTGGAGCTGGCTGGCAGGCAGGGATCCCGGGGAGGCGATGGATGGGTAAGTACCGGCACCGAGCCCCCATCGGGATGAGCTGCCTCCTAGCCAGGGCTGCTCCATGCCCACTGTGGCTTTGCTGAAGGTGCAGAGACACCCCCCCCCCAACGAGCCCCCATCGGGATGAGCTGCCTCCTAGCCAGGGCTGCTCCATGCCCACTGTGGCTTTGCTGAAGGTGCAAGACCCCCCCCCCCCCAACACAGCCTTTCCCCAAGCCCCCCTGGCCAGGCAGTGTGTCTGTCCCTGCAGTGACCGTGGTGGGGACGGTGAAGGCGGTGGGGAGGAGGCACCGTGTCCCCTCCTCTGTCCTTGTCCTGCTAAAGCAGCATCGCTGCCCTGGCTCAGGTTCTGGGGGGGCCAGAGCTACCCTGGAGTAGCTTGTGGGCTGTGGGGATAAACCTAGGGGTGACCCAGTGAGTTATCTGGGGGGATCCTTGTGGTTCGCTCTGCAGGGCTGGGGGAGGAATCAGTGCCTCTGATCCTTGCTGTGGGGGGGGGAAGAGGGGGTAAGTGTGGGGAGCAGCCCTGCACCCACACACCAGCAATACTGCTGCATGCCCCCGCCTGTCCCACCCGCTTCCATCAACACCAAGAGGCTGGAACAGTGATTTCACTCTTTATGACTCCAGAACACCCTACAGAGAACTCCAGTGCTGCTATGGACCCCTCCGTAGCATTAAACCCCCAGGAAGGGTTTGCAAGTCCCCTGTCTCAGGTTTGCCAAAGTCCCTTTGGCAGGGCTGGTCCCCCAGGAGGAGGTGGGGGGGGTTGCAGAGTGGGCACAGGGAGGCTTTTTTTTGCCCCTGCGGCTGTTTTGCAGAGAAGTGATTTCCCCCTTAATTTGCCATCCTAATTCCCTGCACTTTTGTGGGGTTGGAGATGCCTCCCAGTGAAATGAGTGGTGTTTCCTCATCTCGACTCCTGCCAGGATGCTTGGGGAGGAGGTGGCAGCACCTTGCACCAGTGGGGAGGGTTTCCCAGCATCCCGGTGTGCGAAATGGGTGCGTGGCCCCAGCACAAGTTTGGCCCCCGGTGTGGTCCAAACTGGACCCCAGTGGGGGAATAGGGACCAGTTAAATGTTATTGACCCTCTTTAAACAAATGTCCTAATTCCAAAGTTGCTGGGGTTAGTGGTGCTGTGGGTCTCGCAGCCCGTGGTTAGCGGCGGTGCTGGTAAAAATAGAAGCGGTCAAAAAATGGATTTTTATTTTTACTCCACAAAGTGTGTCCTGCTCAGATGTTTTGCTTTCATCTCGAGTTGAGGCAAGGCGACTCGCTGCTTCCACAGAACAGGGGAAAAAAAAAAAAGCAGCTTTGTTTTGGGTCAGCTGGGAAGCTCCGGCGCAGCAAGCTGCAAACACGCCGTTTGGCTATGACACCCTACCCTCCCTTCCCGTTTACTTTTTTTTTTTTTTGAGGAGTTAAAGGTCACCACAATGTCATCTTGCAGCCAAATAACAAGTTTGCCTTCCAAAAAAAATGTTGAAACAGGCTTTGCATGAGCAGGCACCTCTGCGGGCTGCAGCTCCCTAGTGTGAGGTGGCAGGCATCTCCTGGGAGGTTGGGAGACTTAGCCAAGTCACCCGCTGGAGAATGTACATTTTGTTAACAAGGCAAAAAAAAAATAGAGGGGCTGGATGGGCACAGAGTAAGGTCCTGTTCTTAGAGATCTTCCTGACCCATTGGAGCGCTAGGCAATGCCTTCAAGCACCGTTGTCAGCACCTTTGTTGGAGCCACATCTGAGTGGGTGATGTCCATCAGCCCAGGGTAACCACAGGGGTTTAATCCTGGCCCAGACAGAGCAGGATTAAATCCGCCGGCTTGGACACCCAGCTTGCACATCCCTCTGAGGCGGATCAGTGTCCAAGGACCACAAAAGGCTGCAAAACCTTTCTTAAAAAACACATTATTTCTCTGCTGGCAGCGGCAGTGACGGCTCCTCCGCGTACATCATGAGCTCCAGCCTGTAGAGGGAAAAGAAAGAAACAGCCTAAAAATAGAGCAGCTTCAAAGTAGTTCATAAATAATAAACCGGCCTCCTGAAAGGGAGATGAAAATCCAGAAACTCCCTAAAGCCCGGGGAGCTGCTGTCAATTTTACATGGAGCGAGGAGATGGCTGTTCCCGCAGCATCAGTATCGGCCATTGCTTGGGCTTAAAACCCTAAACGACAGCTGAGAAAGAAAACACCATTTATTTCCTCTTTTTTTTTTTTTTCCAGAAAACGTGAAAACTTTTAAAAATTCTTTTCCCAAATAATTTGGGAAAATAAATAAGCCCTACTCAGTGGAAGGCTGCATTTTATTTCCTCCCGCCTTGAGTCTTGCAGTCCCCAGATAAGGCACACAGGCGTGCCTCTGGTAGCAGTAGGTATTTGCATTTCCCTCTTTGGCATCCCAAAAATTCCCAGTGCCGAGAGGCAGGGAGCTTGTTTGGGCTCAGCATACCCGTCTGTATTTCCAGAAGTATCCTGCCACTTGCAGCTTCGCTCGGCTGGGCTGGTTTTGGGCCAAAATCTCTCCTGCAAACCTTTTCCTGGTACAATCCTGTGCTGCTTCTTTTTCACCCTGCAGCCAAGGCGGGGCTGATAGAGGGGATGAAGGTTTATCCCAAGAACAGCTTAGAATCATAGAAACATAGAATCGTCTAGATTGGAAGAGACATAGAATGGTTCTGGTTGGAAGGGACTTTAAAGATCATCAAGTTTCAACCCCCCTGCCATGGGTGGGGAACACCTCCCACCAGAGCAGGATGCTCAAAGCCCCATCCAGCCTGGTGTTGGCATCTTCCCACCGCTGTCTCCTCTCTGCTTTTATTGCCCAATTTTTGCTGGGCTCAGCCGGCCTCGCATCAGACATACTGCTGGGGGGAGGGCCACGATCCCCTCCCAGGGAGCAGGGTTGGAGGATCAGGGTGTTTGGAGCTGCCCCCATCCCGTGCTGGAGCTCCCCAGCGGAGCTCGGTGAGCAAGGGCTCCGTGGGGCTTGGCCAGGGGACAAAGTTGTTTAGCTAAACCTATCGCCCATTCAGGCTAATCACTTCCTAATGCCACCCTAATCCCATTTAAAGCAACTGGCAGCCTCGAAAGTTACCGGGCTCCCAGTGGAAGGTGACCCAGCCGGCAAGGAAAAAGTTCCACCAGCTGCAAGGTCTGGCACAGAACGTGCTTCCAAGAGGAATATAAAATGCCGTGGGTTTTGTTGAGCCTGTGCACAGGCGCCGCTCTAGGTTTACAGCTGGGCATGCCCATAGAGGAGCAGCAGGGTTTAGGTGGTGCTCAGGACCCCTTTCTGCTTCACTTGCCCGTTTTTTGGGGAGAAAGGTTCTGTTCGAGGAGGAGGAAATCTGTTCGAGGTACAGAGGAAAATCTGCTCCAGTTTGTCGTGCCTGTGGCAGGGAGAGGGTTCAGTATTTCATTTTGGCTCTTTTTCTTCCTTTTTTTAAAAAAGGAAACCAATGCCTTTAGAGAGAGTTGCTGCAACCAGCTTCACTTGTGCCCCAAAAGAGGGTTTTTTTTTTCCCTCTGGTTTGCCCAGAGCCGGCAGTTTTCTGTCTCCAGGGCTCTGGGAGAAGGCAGCCTGCCGGTGTTGGCAGGTACTGACCAGCTGGTCTGCAGCTCTGCAGCTCCTCTTCCTCTTCTTCCTGCTCCTCCTCCTGTGGCTGGGTTTGCTCCTCGCTCTCTCTCTCGTGTCCTCACTTTGCTTTTCCCCTCTGGACCCACAGCGCCGTGCTTGGCCGAGCCCAGCCAGCCCACGGCCAAGGAAAAGCCATTCAGCTCTTGGCACAGCCCGCGTCCCCGGGGCCGTGCAGGGGGTGGGGAGTGGGCTGGAGCCCAAACACCGCCCAGAGCCGTGCAGGATGGAGGAAGAACCCTTTGGAGGTCCTGCACCGCTCGCTCCCGACGAAATTTGCCTTTCTCCTGCTTAGAGCAGGACAACCTGCATGTGTGGAAGGTGTCCTCCCACCCAGGAGCCATACTTTGCTGCACAACGTGTCTCCTATGTGCCCCCCAAAACCAGCCACAAGCTGCCAGTACCTCAGCCCCCCTTGGCCACCTGGGGGCTGTGGAGAAGAAGGGATTTCCCCACCTTCGCTGCAGAACATCCCTGGGCTGGAGCAGCTGGGACAGAGAGGGGATGGGGAGGGAACGGCGCTGCGGATGAGCTGAGTTAAACCTGCCAGGGAGGCAGTTTGATTAAAATATGGGTTGGCTGCCTGGAATTCATTGCATGGTGTCTTTTATGGCTCTTAATTTGCCCTGTCCCGTAAAGATGCTGTCACTGGGCTGATCCAGCTCCTGCTCAGCCTCCTCCTAACCCCTTCCCAGTGTCTGCTTCTGCCTCGCTGGAAGTCTTCTCCACACACACACACACACAAAAATAAAAATTGCAGCAACAGTTTGGTCCTTACTGCCCTGGGGTGGTTCTCCGCGTGGGGCTCGGGCTGTTCTCCACATGTGTTTGCCCGGAGTAATTGGAGATGGTGTCTGGTACTCGGCGTACAGCACCTGGCACGTCGCAGCCCGGCGGCAGGGGGGCCAGGGGAGCTGCTGAAACTGAGATGGCAGAGAAATGACAAGTGATTCCTTGATTCAGAGGTTCTTCTGAGACTATTTATATATCCTCTTCTTTTTCAGAGATGGGTGCCCTGGGACTTGGTGGAGGTGGGAACTCTTCTAACAGTCCGTTGTCGTCTTCTGAGAGCCCCAGCGTTGCTGCAAGGTCTTCCTTGCCACTCTTCAGCGGAGAGCTCTAGAGAAAACAGAGCACCATGTACACCTTCCTGCCCGAGAACTTCACGCCGGTGAAGCAGAAGCCCTCCAAGGAGCTGAGGCCCATGCTCAGCGCCATCTTGCTGGGCCTCATCCTGTTCATTGCCGCGGTGGTGGCCTGGTGCTACTACACCATGTCCCTGCGGAAGGCGGAGCGGCTCAAGACGGAGCTGATGGACCTGCGGGCGGACGGCTTTGTCATCAGGAACCAGCATGGGGAGGTGGTCTTCCGTCTGGCCTTCCGCTCGGGCAGCCTCGACCTGGAGTCATGCTCCAAGGAGGGTGAGATTTTGAGCTGCACGCGGTCGGGCCGGGGGCCGCTCAACTTCTTCATCCAGACGGTGAAGCCCAAGGACACGGTGATGTGCTACCGCGTGCGCTGGGAAGAGCTGGCGCCCGGCCCAGCGGTGGAGCACACCATGTTCTGGGAGGACGCCCACTGGTACGGGGGCTCGGAGATGAGCACCCAGCACTGGCCCATCCGCCTGGCCGGCTACCAGGAGCCCGTGCCCTATGTGACAAGCGACGTCTACTCCTTCCGCGACAGCTTTGGTGGCATCCTTGAGCGCTACTGGCTCTCCTCCAAGGCGGCGGCCATCAAGATCAATGACTCGGTGCCCTTCCACCTGGGCTTCAACGCCACCGAGCGTGCCCTCTTCTTCCAGGCCCGCTACAAGGACTCACCCTACAAGCCCCCACCGGGGCAGCAGCCCTTCCCCGAGCTCAGCTACCGCGTCTGCGTGGGCTCCGACGTCACCTCCATCCACAAGTACATGGTGCGCAGGTACTTCAACAAGCCCTCCAAGATCCCCGCCGAGAACGCCTTCCGATACCCCATCTGGTCCACCTGGGCCCTCTACAAGAATGATATTGACCAGGACAAACTCTTGCGATTTGCTGAAAAGATCAAGAAGTACCGATTTAACTGCAGCCACATTGAAATTGATGACATGTACACGCAAGCCTATGGGGACTTTGACTTTGACCCTGTCAAGTTTCCCAACGTAACGGAGATGTTTGCAAAACTGAGGGAAGATGGGTTCAAGGTCACACTGTGGACTCACCCTTTCATAAACTACAATTCCTCCAATTTTGGAGTGGGGATTGAGCGTCAGCTGTTCATTAAGGAGCCATCAGGGCGACTGCCTGCGATGGTGGAATGGTGGAATGGCATTGGGGCCATCCTGGACTTCACCAACCCAGCAGCCCGGGACTGGTTCCAGAGCCACCTGCGCCAGCTCCGACACAAGTACGGCATCTCATCCTTCAAGTTCGATGCGGGTGAGACCAGCTACCTGCCCAAGCAGTTCAGCACCTTCCGCCCACTCTCAGACCCCAGCATCTGGTCACGGCGCTACACAGAGATGGCCATCCCCTTCTACGAGCTGGCTGAGGTGCGCGTGGGCTACCAGTCCCAGAACATCTCCTGCTTCTTCCGTATCATTGACCGCGACTCCGTCTGGGGCTATGAGCTTGGCCTCAAGTCCCTCATCCCCACGGTGCTCACCATCAGCATGCTGGGGTACCCCTTCATATCCGCTGACATGATTGGAGGGAATTTTTTCCCCAACAAGACAGATGGTGCGGTGGAGATCCCCGACCGGGAGCTGTACATCCGGTGGCTGGAGCTGTCGGCCTTCATGCCCTCCATGCAGTTCTCCATCCCGCCCTGGCTCTATGACAAGGAGGTGGTGGAGATTGCACAGAAGTTCACAGAGCTCCATGAATCACTGGTGGCCCCGCTGCTGCTGGAGCTGGCTGGAGAGGTCACTGACACAGGCGACCCCATCATCCGTCCCATCTGGTGGATCTCACCCCGTGACGAGGCTGCTCACCGGATCGACTCCCAGTTCCTCATTGGGGACACTCTCATGGTGGCCCCCGTCCTGGAGATGGGCAAGCAGGAGCGTGATGTCTACCTGCCGGCGGGCAAGTGGCGCAGCTACAAGGGGGAGTTGTTTGAGAAGACGCCGGTGCTGCTGACGGACTATCCCGTTGACCTGGATGAAGTCGCCTATTTTCTCTGGGTTTCCTAACAGGCACCTCCATCAGCTTTGGGATAACCATGCCTTACCTAGAACTTTGTAACAAATAATAATTCTAATTGCACAGTTTGAGACTGGGGTTGAGTAAGGGAATTATAAAGACTTCACTGTCCTTTGGGTAATTTTTTTTCATTTAAATGGGGATAATCTTTTTTTTTTTTTTCTGTTTGGTGCAGGTGGGAGACTGTGGTTGTGCTACGGTAGGTAGAGTTTTCTCTGTACAGGTCAGGAATGAGTTTGTCTGCAGAGAGGTAGTCCATTTTCAGTTCCCAAGGATTTCCAGAGGTGGGATTGGTTATTGCCAGTGTCTCTGGTCTTGTGGAAGCACCTCGCTCTGGGTGTGGGGGCGAGTGATATGGGAGGGTTGCCACAGCACAGCCTGCCTTAAGTTTTATAATATGGCAAATATATTTAAAAGGACTTTTTTTTTTTTTTTAATAGCAGAAAACAAGATACTGAGCTATACATACACACACATATATTTTTTCCCCCTTTCATCTTGCGTGGCACTGGACTAACCTGTGCCCCGTGTTTCCACTTTCCCGGGTACCAGGCAGGCCGGGTTACTCCAGTGACGTCCAGGCATTTTCACTCTAGGGGCTGTGCATCCCTTTGCTGGGGCAGCTCCATCCCACCTCCTCGCCCATTTAACACCCTCTGCAAAGCACTTTGCCTGTGTGTTTTGCCTCGGGTGTCAACATTGCCTTTCCTAGAGCCGCCGCCGTCCATACCAGCACGCCCCATCAGTCTTCTCAAAGCGTTTATGGCCCCGCATCGTTACGTGATTATCCTACCGATGTCATCATCCCTTTTGGCTTCTGAGGACGGATGAGCTTTCAGGTTTGTTGCCGGCAGAAGGACGGCCTGGAGCAAAGCTGTTCTCCAGGAGTCCGTGCGGCGCTTTGCCGGGAACAGCCGGTCCCCGCAAGCGGCACGTGTCTGGGGTTGAGGGTGGTGGTTGCTGCTAGCCGGCTGGCCGGTGGGTGGAAAACACCAGCTTTTGCACTGATGGCTCTGTGCCAGCGGGTGTTCTCGCCGCACCCCCGGAAATGTTCTCATCTACCATGAAATTAAGCTACTCTCCATCTCTGCCTCAGGTCGCAGTTAGAGGGGGATGGTTTTCTTTAGGGTTTTTCTGAAGCAGCCCTCCTCTCTCCCCGGGAGAGGTGGGGGCCTTCCTCGGGCAGCATTACGTGCTGCTGGAGGTGGGGTTGCTGTTGGAGGCTTCAGGAGGGGATACAGGATGACACGGTGCCTGGCAGCCAGGATGGAGCCGCAAAGATGCCTCTTTCCCAGCTTCCCCGTTTGGTTTTGTACGGGAAGATGCATTTACAGAGAGTCGTGGGCAATCTCTGCTCCAAGAGGGAGCAAACAGAAGAGAAGTCTGGCAACCCTCTGAGCTGTGCCCTGGGTGGGAGTGTGTTTCAGCCCCTGAATTTTTAATAAGCCTCTGCAGAATTGAGCTGTGTTGGCTGGGAAGGTTTGGGGCACCCTGCCCAGGCTACAGCCAGCCAAGGAGAGCTCAGCATCCACAGGATTTCTGTGGATGTGTCTGGGCTGAGTGTGGGTCTGGCATGAGTTAGTCACCTGAGGAGATGGAGCTGTGTTTTGGGTAGGGTTGGGTACCAGCAAGCATCTTTCTCAAAGCCCGTCTCCTGCTTTTGGTGTTGCAGGAGGCAGAAAAGGAGCTAAACCTGGGGGTTGTGATGGGGTCCAGGAGTAGGAAATCAGGTGTTTGGGGAAAAAAAGAAGGGAGGAAGTCCAGTCTGATGGACACATTGGAGCATCCCTTGTGGTATGAGTCTGCCCTGCATAGTTTGGTATTTCAGCCTCAACAGGAAATGCAAGGGAGCCCTGTAGGTACCTGCCCAGTGGGAGAACAAGCGTGTCACCGAAAGCCCCTTCCTTGTGGCTTTTAGATACAAAGGACTCGGGTTTGTTCCCTGCCATTGGTGCAAATAACAGTTGTGTTACAAGTTACAGACACCCTCTGGCAAGGAGTTGATCCTGGCGTCCCAGCATCAGTCATCAGGGCATCATCAGGATTTGGCCCTTGGACTAGAGTGTGGAGATGAAGGTGAGGAGCTCCCGGACATGAGCGACCACAGCCTGCAAGGAGGACAGGGTGCAGAGGGGTCTTCTCCAGTCCCAGAAATGCGTAAAGGCCATGCTTTGAGGGGCTCCAGTTCTTTCCTTTAAACGTTTGCTTGTGAAATATTCGTTTTCCCTTGGTATGGGACTTACTGTGTGGAGGAGACATGCTGCATGGCTCAGCTGCCAGTGAAGACAAGGGATTTGGGGCACAAGACTTCAATGGGAAGGATCCCAACGTGAGTAAGGGAAGTTGCATGTCTTCTCCTCCCTGTCTCTGCCGTGCCACTTGCCTGCATTCCTCACTAGTAATCAGTGAGGCTATGTGAAGAGAAACCCCGAATTGCCATTAGTATCCCTTTGTTATGAAGATGGTGGGAGCAGCCAGATGAGTGCCTTCAATCTCCTTCCAGTGGCTTTGGGCTCTGTCAGAAAGGCCACAGAGGAAATTCCCCATTAGACACACTGTCCTCCTTTCCCTCCCCTCAAAAGAAAGGATTTTATTATCAAAGTTTTTATTTTCTTTTTATTTAACTATATGAATGAATGGATAAGATTATAGACTGCCCTTATTTTTATAAATGCTGTAGTTAGGGCATAAGTGGCTGTGGCTATTCAGTGCTCCAGCTAGGAGAAACACAAAGCTGTTGGGAGGACATAAGGGGTGATGTTGAAGAGCAGGTCCATGTGGGCAGCTCTCTCTGGGTGCATGGCACAAAGATTTCCCCATGTGTTGGAGACAGGCTCAGCAGTGCTGCCTCAAGACATCTCAAAGGCTTCTAGGTGCCCTTTCCGTCCAACTTTTTACCAAAAAAACCACTGTTTCTAACACTATGCTGTAGCCCTGCAGGACTCGAGGACCTCACAGACCCCAAGTCCTCTGTGCACAGGCATCTTGGGAGCTGCTTGCCAGGGAGATTTCTCCAATTTATACTATGAGTCACTGGCCAAAACAGAGTTTAGTTTGACTCAGCCAAGGAAAAGCCCCAAAAGAGGTTTTGGGGTTGGGTTTAGCCTTTTCCACCCCAGCCCATGGTGGATGGTGGCTGATAAGGTCAACATGATGTCCGTGTGATTGAATTTTGAAGCTTGCACTGTCATGTGTCGGGTTTTCTGGATGCTTGTGTTTGTACATGCTGTCTTACGTCAGACTGTAATGCTGGTGGGTTTCTTTTTAACCACTTTTCTAATTCTTAATTGTTATGAAAACAGAACTGTAACGTGAATCTCCTTGATTGATAAAAAACTTTGGAAAACAAAAGGAAGTTTAACCATGTCCATCTGTACCAAGTATGTGGGGCTGGTGGTTCAGGCATATTTGGGGCTTTTTTAATCCAGTCTTCTCACAGAATCACAGAATGATACGGGGTTGGAAGGGACCTCTGGAGATCATCTAGTCCAACCCCCCTGCCAAAGCAGGTCCACCCAGAGCAGGTTGCACAGGAACATGTCCAGGTTGGTTTTGAATGTTCAGACGGAAATTCTTGTATTCAAGTTTGTGCCCATTTCCTCTTCTCCTGTCACTGGGCACCACTGAAAAAAGACTGTCCCCATCCTCTTGACATCCACCCTTTAAGTAGTTGTAGGCGTCTCAAAAATCAGAGTTGAGATTGTTGGTTTATTTAAAGCTTGCAGCCTGCAGCTTTGATGTATGTTTTAAACAGAGGAGCTGGCAGCCCCCCTGCTCTTCTGTTTGCAGTGGTGACAGGAGATGAAGATATGGAGGTGACCCACTGGTATGGGTCACAGATCGCCCTCCCTTGGGTCCCCACAGCAAAGTAAATAGCTGTGTCTTATGGCTGACCTGGAGAAGACTGTGTCCGGTGAACCCCAATGCTGCATCTGCCCCAGAGATGGGGACTAGATCATGCCCCAATTTCTGCTGACATCCACCCAAAAAGGGCCCTGTGACACCAACTCTGGTGGTTTTGCTGGTCCACACTGCTCTCAGGAGACACATGCTTTGGGACTTCTTGCAGGCACTGAAGAAGAGGACCCTGCTCTTGGCTTCCCTCAGGCACTCCAGAAGGTCCATCTGACACCTGTCTGTCCCCACTGCCCCCAGAGTCCACCTTTCCAGATGGTGCTGATAGCTGGGAGTGGGACAGACTAGATGTTTGTGGCTATGGGAGTGCCAGAAATGGAGTGTGTGAAACTCGTTCAGGAGCCTGCCTTGCCCCATGCCACCCCTTTTGCCCCACACAACAGGTTTTTCTCTGCCATTTCCATCTGTTAGGGTACAAACCACAGCCTGCCTTGTGCTAACTGGGCATCACTGGCACTGGCCAACACGGGCAGCTCGGCTTGGGCAATGAGAGGGACTTCAATTTGCTCCTTTTGCAATAAAAGACATTTTCTCAATGCTTTTCCTTTGCCTTCTCCCTTGATCTCAGGTGGCTTCCGTACACTGGGCTGATGCTCCCACCGGGGGGTTGAAACTGGTCCTGGCTGGAGACCTGAGGGCAGGCTGGCAGCTTGCAGCACTTGCAGCCTTGCACCAAATCCTCAATAATGTAGGAATCCTCCCTGGAATCAGTGGATTTGGGTTTGGTTTTGGTTTGCATCCTCCCAAAAGCAGAGTCTGCTTTGTGCTGGGTCCCAGCTCAATGGCAGCGCTTGGAAACACATCCACTGCTGTGTGTAGCACAGGGAGGCGTGTTAATGGCAAAATGCAAACCCCAGTGGGGCTCCAGCAAAAGCCCAGTTGGCTTCAAACCAGATTCCAAGGAGATGCCTGTGGGTGACAGCAGAGCGATGGCTGCTGACCCATGCGATCCTGGTTGGGAGCGTGTCCATCCCTTCCCGAAATCACAGCTTTTATTAAAAGTAAGAAGAAATAAAAAATAAAAAAGCAACAGGCAGGCAGGCAAAGCCCAAGGCTGGGGAGGACCGTGGTGAAAGGACAAGCTGACAGCAGCAGAGTCCCTTTGGGCACACAGCCAGGCTGGCAGCCTCAGGAAAAAAACAACCTCCTCAGTCACAGCTCATCCTGAGCCAGGCAGGAGCTGCCAGCCTGCAGATCCTCTGCGCCGGGGGAGCCATAAAGATGGTCTGGGGTGATGCAAAATCCCGGAGGCCAAGTAGAGAAAAGCAGGGATTTTTATTTATTGCATTATATTTCTTTTTTGCCTGCAGGGCTGGGTGTTTTTTAGCTCAGCTATCATCAAAGATTAAAGGCAATAAACTGTGTCCCCCCCAAAAAAACCAGGCAGCCTGGGGTGAGTGATGGGCTGCAGATGAGTCCCATGTCACCAGTACCTCCAGCAAACAGTTCTTGCTCAGCACTGGGAGTGCAGAAACCCAACCCAGACAAGCTTAGCAAGGCAAACAAGAGGTCCCTCTGGCAGCACTCAACCCTGGTGTGGCAGGAGGAAGCAGAGGTGACCACCGTGCCACCATCTCACAGGATGCCTCTGGCACCAGTCGCCTGTGGCTCCCCACGGCTCAGCTGGGCATCAGGGAAAGGCATCGGGGAGAGATCAGAAAGAGACAGGGATTTGGGACAGACATCTTTGCAGCCTAATGGGACCAGGCAGCTTGTATCATCCCCAGAGTTTGCAGAAAGTCTCAGTGATGCTTTTTCCACCCCAGCCTGTGATGCAGCTGGGCAGCAGAGCCGTGCTTGGCATACAGAGCACACTGATGATAGGGGCAGAGGTGCAGTGTGAGGGTACTGGAGACTGGTCCTCCCACCCCTCCTCAGCACCATGACCATCAGAAAGCTTTTTTTCTTGCTACAACAGCAGCCTGAGGAATTTTGCTGGCCCTCCTGGGGACCCTACAGTTGCCCCAAGTCCAGCTGTTTGGGACCGCCAGGGCTTCAAAGCAGCCACCAAGAAAGAATTCAGAAACGCTTTCTCGTCGTCGAGGGAGATAAACCAATGGAAAACACTATCCTGAAGTGTGAGGAAGCCTGCGGTAAGTACCTAGAGATGGTCTATTAACACTGAACGCTGCTGCCAGACTGAGCATTGCTTTCCCTTTCACATCCCTGGGTTAAAGCAGGGTTTTCCATCCCCATTGCCACAGCAGCGATAGCATTGCTGCAGCTCAAGCTGCATTCAGGGGCATCTAGAAGATCGTAGAAACACAGAATTGTCTAGGTTGGAAGGGACCTTTCAGAGCATCGAGTCCAACCATCACCTAAGACTGACAAAAACCATCATGAAACCATATGGCTAGGCACCACTCCTATTCATCTTTTAAATACCTCCAGGGATGACGATTCCACCACTTCCCTGGGCAGCCTGTTCCACTGCTTGATAACCCTTTCAGTGTAAAAAATTTCTCTCATATTTAACCTAAACCTCCCCTGTCTCAGATGTTCTGGCTTATCACACTTCGAACTGCTCTTATGTCACTGTGACCAAGCGGGGTCTTTGTAGCATCACTGATGGGTGATGAGGGTCTAAGCCAGTTTTGTGGCTGCTTCACCTGAGCACCCAATCAGCTCTGGCATGAGAGCAATGTTCTCCAACCTCTGTTCACTTTTTACATGGACCAGTTCTGGGGCAAAACCATAAAGAAAGGAGCTATCTTATGCTTTTGGGTCATGCACAGCTTTACCTTCCAGGTTCCCACCAGCAGCACGCTGGGGTCAGCAAAGGAATCAGTCTCTCACTTTAAGAAGGGACTTTGCAGTCCGGAGACCCCAGGAATCTCCTGAACTGCTCAGTCATGTCACCTTTAAACTTCTCTTTGTTCTGAAACAGGAGATTGGACCAAGAGCAGAAAGCATTTCACAGTGAGCCTGCTTACTCCAAGCCCACAGGTGCTGCTGAGGTGGCTTCACCCAGAAGTCACCTCACTGGGCAGAAGGATGTTGGCTCATGGGCAACGATCTCCATCAAGACAGCTGGTGGCATGGGAGAACATCAAATGAGGCACTTGGACTGGTTTGTTAGTCATCTGAGTTTTCTCAGGAGGATGGTGGCTGAGTCCTCCCCTGGGACCTGAAGGACTGCACCCTTTGGCTCTAAGTGTGGTCCCAAAACACACATGGATCCTATTAGGTCTGAACCTATGCCTAACGTGGTGCAAGGTTTTAATCTTGATTGCATTAGCAAGTGCTGTAGCTTCTTTCTCCTTGCTCAGATAGCCCAGGCCATGGGAAATGCAAACTCCCCTTACTCCTGCATCAGCACCCTCTAATGTGCAGACTGCACATCCCTTCAGGATAATCACAGACTGCTTTTTGTAAAAAAAAAAATGTATTCTGCTGCAACTGCCTCCTTCACTGAGTAAATGAAATTATAAATATCTCAAGGGATGAGCTGTGAAGCTGGGTAACAAAGGAGCCCATTTCCTTTATAAAACAGAAGCGTGCATGGCATTTCTTGCGGGGAAAAGATTATGAGCAGAGGCTGTGTTTCTATACATTCTATTTGTCATACTGTAGTAATAAAGACAGCCATACAATATAACTTAATACATAACTTATTCTACAGCACTTGCCACACAGAAGAGAAGTCACAGAAGTTTCTTCAAATTTCATACTGAAGTAGTTCAATTTTAAAAACTATTAAAATTCCCAGGTCTTCAAGCCTTTTGTTCATTAATCCCTGAGACCATTCCATAGCTAATGGAGGTGCCTGTTAGGAAACCCAGAGAAAATAGGCGACTTCATCCAGGTCAACGGGATAGTCCGTCAGCAGCACCGGCGTCTTCTCAAACAACTCCCCCTTGTAGCTGCGCCACTTGCCCGCTGGCAGGTAGACATCACGCTCCTGCTTGCCCATCTCCAGGACGGGGGCCACCATGAGGGTATCCCCAATGAGGAACTGGGAGTCGATCCGGTGAGCAGCCTCGTCACGGGGTGAGATCCACCAGATGGGACGGATGATGGGGTCGCCTGTGTCAGTGACCTCTCCGGCCAGCTCCAGCAGCAGTGGGGCCACCAGTGACTCATGGAGCTCTGTGAACTTCTGTGCAATCTCCACCACCTCCTTGTCATAGAGCCAGGGCGGGATGGAGAACTGCATGGAGGGCATGAAGGCCGACAGCTCCAGCCACCGGATGTACAGTTCCCGGTCGGGGACCTCTACCGCACCATCTGTCTTGTTGGGAAGAAAGTTTCCACCGATCATATCTGGCAGTACAAATGGGTACCCCAGCATGCTGATGGTGAGGACCGTGGGGATGAGGGACTTGAGGCCAAGCTCATAGCCCCAGACGGAGTCGCGGTCAATGATACGGAAGAAGCAGGAGATGTTCTGGGACTGGTAGCCCACGCGCACCTCAGCCAGCTCGTAGAAGGGGATGGCCATCTCTGTGTAGCGCCGTGACCAGATGCTGGGGTCTGAGAGTGGGCGGAAGGTGCTGAACTGCTTGGGCAGGTAGCTGGTCTCACCCGCATCGAACTTGAAGGACGAGATGCCGTACTTGTGTCGGAGCTGGCGCAGGTGGCTCTGGAACCAGTCCCGAGCTGCTGGGTTGGTGAAGTCCAGGATGGCCCCAATGCCATTCCACCATTTCACCACAGCTGGTAGCCGTCTTGATGGATGCTTGATGAACAGCTGATGCTCAATACCTACCTCAAAATTGGAGGAATCTATGTGTACAAAGGGATGAATCCACAGTGTGACCTTGAACCCATCTTCCCTCAGTTTTGCAAACATCTCCGCTACGTTGGGGAACTTGACAGGGTCAAAATCAAAGTCACCATAGGCTTGCGTGTACATGTCATCAATTTCAATGTGGCTGCAGTTAAAATGGTACCTCTTAATGTTTTTTGCAAAATTCAGAACTTTTTCCTGGTCGATATCTTTTTTGTAGAGGGCCCAGGTAGACCAGATAGGGTATCGGAAGGCGTTCTCGGCGGGGATCTTGGAGGGCTTGTTGAAGTACCTGCGCACCATGTACTTGTGGATGGAGGTGACGTCGGAGCCCACGCAGACCCAGTAGCTGAGCTCGGGGAAGGGCTGCTGCCCTGGTGGGGGCTTGTAGGGTGAGTCCTTGTAGCGGGCCTGGAAGAAGAGGGCACGCTCGGTGGCGTTGAAGCCCAGGTGGAAGGGCACCGAGTCGTTGATCTTGATGGCCGCCGCCTTGGAGGAGAGCCAGTAGCGCTCGAGGATGCCACCAAAGCTGTCGCGGAAGGAGTAGACGTCGCTCGTCACGTAGGGCACAGGCTCCTGGTAGCCGGCCAGGCGGATGGGCCAGTGCTGGGTGCTCATCTCCGAGCCCCCGTACCAGTGGGCGTCCTCCCAGAACATGGTGTGCTCCACCGCTGGGCCAGGCGCCATCTCCTCCCAGCGCACGCGGTAGCACATCACCGTGTCTTTGGGCTTCACCGTCTGGATGAAGAAGTTGAGCGGCCCCCGGCCTGACCGCGTGCAGCTCAAAATCTCACCCTCCTTGGAGCACGACTCCAGGTCGAGGCTGCCCGAGCGGAAGGCCAGACGGAAGACCACCTCCCCATGCTGGTTCCTGATGACGAAGCCATCCGCCCGCAGGTCCATCAGCTCTACCTGCAGGTCCATCAGCTCTGGCTTGAGCCGCTCCTCCTTCCTCAGGGACACAGTGTAGCACCAGGCCACCACCGCGGCAATGAGCAGGATGAGGCTCAGGAAGATGGCACCAAGCATAGGCCTGATCTCCTTGGAGGGCTTCTGCTCCTCTGGTGTGATGTTTTCAGGCAAATGTGTGTCTTTGGCATCCTCCTTTTCAGTATTTCTGAGTTTTCCCATGCGGTGGGTAATCTGACTGTCCATGTTCCCTTGGTTAGAAGCTTTCCTGCTGAATTTTTCTTCCAACTGGTAGACATAAAATCCAAGGCGCTGCACGAAGGGGATCAGCGTCTCCTTTCCACAGCCTGGCTGCTCACACCTGCAGGGTTATTTCACGAAACAGAAGGGTGATTAACACAAACCCCCCCAAAAAAAACCCACCCAGCAACAGTTAAATCGTGGTGAGGGCCGTGGCTCCCGTTCGCAGCCCTGTCCCCGCCGCTCTGGCTGGCTTTGCCCTGCGCAGTGGCAGCCTGTTCAGCTGGGCTGAGATTTTTGGGAGCGGGGCCGTGCCAGGATTCCTGTGACCCTCTCTTGGCTGCAGCCTCGCTGCCTCCCGCAGAGCGAGGGCAAGGGATGAAAGTCAGGCCAGCGCCTGGAGGAGAATGGGGCCAGGGATAGGGGCTGGTACCCGGCCATACAAGCCGGACATCACAAAACTGATCTCTTTTTACATGAATTACACACCCTGGTGGATTTTAGCACCTCTCTGCAACTTCTCTGCATCGACTGCAGACAGAGAAATGCTGCACTGAAGTGCCCGGGCTCTGCCTGTTGTTCTCCACCACCTCCTGGGGATGCAGGCAGTGACTGGTGTTTTATCTCCCTGCACTTTGCTCCTTCCCTGAGCTGCATGGAGACCCAGGGACAAGGTGACACACAGGCTTTGTAGCCAGCACTGCACTGCTCCAGGGTGCCTGGGCAGAGCCCTTCAGCTGCATGCCCTGAAGACATCACCCCGGGACAACCCCCTTTGCCCGGAAAGGGGAAAAAGAGGGTGTTTCCCTGGATCTGCTTCTCCATTTTTATTCTAATTCAGTTTCTGTAACTCCCAGGCAAGATGCTACAGTGCAGAAGGGGGGTGGAAGACATTTAGGCACAGAATTTGGGGATGGAAGTGTTAGATTGAAGTTGTTGCATGACCAGGACTACATTAAAATCTTATTTTGCTGAGAAATGCGCAAGAAGACGACACACATCCCAGCTGCAACGAGCGTCACCAAGCCAGCCGGCGCAGCGTGGCTGTCGGCACCCGAAAGAGCATCTGCTGCCAACAAAGATGATGGGCAGGGGAAACTGAGGCAGGTGGCTCCAGGCAACACACTCTGTGCAACCAGGCTCCCATCTTCCCTGGCCCCATAGGATGAAAACTGCACGGAGTGGAGGAAAAAGAGCCAGCCTGCTCATCCGAGCCTTGCCCGGCAATACATGCCGGGCGTATTTACCCGCACCGCCGTGACATCAGTATCTAAGTATACAGAGATGATAAGCTGCCCGGGAAGCCATTGAAAATATCAGAGGTCACCGCATTTGGGATCGATCGCAGCAGCCTCCCAACCACCCGAATCAGCCGCTCGGTTAGATTTTGTAATGCGCTCCCAGGGTGAGCGAGGCTTTGCTGTGAAAAAGAGCCAGAATGGATAAAAGCCTTCCTGAGTGAGCCCTGTCCAGGGTAAGGGGTGAGAGAAGAAAGGTCACTGCTGCCCCAGAGAGATGGTAATTCTGGGAAAGGGGTGGTTTTGGGGAGCAGGTTGGGTTACAGGAGCTCGGGGCTTTCTGCCAGCCCCAAAGTGCTCAGACCTGGCAGGCTCCCCAGCGCTGGCCCAGCTCCTGACACGGCTTCATGGCTCCAGCTCGGGTGGTTTCCAGTGAAACCCTGGTGTTTTTGCAAAACAACCTCTTCGCTTTGAAGATGTTTTTATGTGCTGGGTCACTCCTCGGTTGCCGCCCTCGGAGTTTTCCTCCTCTTCTTCCTTCCTCCTTTTGCCGTCCCACGCAGCTTGGAGATGGGTCTCTACTTCAAGATGAGCCCCACCATTTTCCAGGGTGAAAAAAACAAGGAAGGGAAAGGAAGAGGGAAACAAGTTTTTCAGGATTTCTGGTTTTGTTTTTGTTTTTTTTTTAATATTAAGCAACAACATATTAAAAAAAAACCCCACAGGGACATCAGGACTCCAAAATCACTCCAAGAATAAAACATGTGTGGGAAGTTTCCCAGCTTTCAGTGCAGTGATTTCTCTCCCAGACAACTGCTTTAGATCCCTTGGTTTCCCCAGGGGCAGAAGACCTGTGGCAGAAATACAGTACACAATGGAGACAGAGCATCTGGTCCGAGCTGTCCTGTCCCCGGGGCCTTTTGGGTTTTCCTCCCTCCTGTGATATAGCAGGATGCTGCGCTGGTACTCCAGCCCTGCCCCTCATGGAGGAGAGGTACCACCGGGGAGATGTGGGTGGTTGGTGGGAAGCGCCAGGTCCTGACACATCTGGAGGCAGAGTCGGATGAAATTGGGATTCTCGGGATATATCCCACTGTGGTAAGGGAGTCCCTGGAGCTGCAAACTCTTGTCCTTCAAGGCTTATGCCTCATGAAAGCATTAAACTGCCAAGCCAGCAGCCTGAGCACTGCCTGGAGGTGATGAGGAGTGCTGCCAAGGGGCACAGGTTGGTCACCCATAGCCTGGACCCAGCCTTTTCCTTGCTCCATCCATGGGGTTATGGCATTACGGCATCCCTTCCCCGTGAGTATTTAACTGGTCCTTGCAAAACCTCTCACCTCCAGTGAATACTTCATTAACCCAGGTGAAGTACAACCGCTTCCAAGCCAGGATGGGCTGATTCCTCACAGGGTGCCCTAAAAGCCGGGTGTCCCAGGGGTGCAGGCACAGTCTTGCTGTGTTTGGGATGATTTACCAGATGCTGGTCCAACCCCATCGGTCCCCCAGGCCTTCCTCCAAAAGGAGCTGGGATTCCTCCCCCCAGGGATCTAAGCAGCCCTTAGCATGCAGAGATTAAACATTGACATACCCAGCACCATGACATGCAGAAAATGAGCTGGGACTTTAGACCCTCTTAAACGGGAGCTAAGCAAGGGTTTCAAGTGATGAAACACATTGTCAGCCAGCTCGAAGGGCAGCTGAACGCCTTTGTACATCTGCCCTCAGAGCCTCCTCCAGACCAAGTCTGCCCCCACCAACCGCTCTGATCTCCTGGCACACATGGCACAAGTTTGTCAGGCCTCGGTCCAGATCCCAGCTGTGTGGTGGGACACTTGAATCCTCAGACTTTTGCCTTTCCAACACATTTAGCTCCCTGTGGTGCAGGGATAGCATCGCTCAGCAAACAACTCATCAGCAAACAATTCTGTCCTTAAATAAAGGGATAGCTTTCCATATTAGGATGCTTTTTATAACAGGTTATCAAACACTTAGCAGTCGCTATCAGGCGCTCATACGGACAGTATATGACATGTTCTAGAAGCAAGCGCCAGAGGTGGCTATAAGCCACGGTAATAAACAAACTATTGCCCTGTCAAACTCTGCAAGAACTGCTTAATCATTTACTGAGCCCTTTTAATCTGTTTCATACGGCAGCTTTTTAACAGAAAACACGCCCAAAGAGCAAAACGGTTCCCATCAACCCTCATTTCCCATAGCAGCCTGGCACATGCAGGCGTTGTATGGGGGATTTATTGCTAAAAGGGGCCTGGGGGAGCTTTGCTCACCATTTTTCCTGTGTGTAGAGGTGACGTGAGAAAAGAGGTCTCTGCTATCACTGCAGCCAACGAGGGGGAGCGAGGGACAGCCAAGGTTATCGCGTGAGCGATTAGCTACAAAGCCAACAAGGCTTAACGTTAAGGGGGAAGCAGCTGGGGGATGGATGCAGAGGGTGAGGTGACATTGCCAAGGGCACTTTGCAGGTTGGGGCACTGACATCCCTGGACGTGGCCGGAGTCTCTCCCACGGAGCGGTGCATGATCCTGCTCCTCCTGAGGGCTGGAAAAAAAAATCAAAGCTCGCTTGTGCCCCCAAAGCAGGGAGGATATTAGCCAGAGCACTGTGTGCACCTCTCACCCCAGCTCTGGGCTTTGAGCAATTCCTGATAGCTCCAGCAAGGGCAACAGTGATGGCTGCCTCACCGCCTTGACCCTCGGCCCCCGGGCATCTTGCCCAGTTCCTTGGGCTGAAACAGCAGTTTGGTTCATATTAACCCCATATCAGCAACAGACTCCAACCTGCCAGGAGCCTTGTGGCTGTATCCTGAAGGGATGGAGCGGCGGCATGGAGAGACCTGCACCAGCTCACATCCACCACACCACTCCGAGTGGTCTAATTTCTGGCAACCATGACGATTTGGGGTCTCTGCACTGCTTCCCACGGCTCCTGGTACCTGGGAGGCTTTTAGGGGGCTGCAGAGACCCTGCTGGCTTGTGCCTGTGCAAAGTGCTGCTGCAAAGATGGTAACCCCATTAAGCCTGACAGTGCTATAAGCTCCCCAGAACCATGAAAATCCAGCTCGGGTCTAGAGCAGAAATATTGCCTCTGCTTTTTCTTTATCAAGAGTATCCCAGTCCCTCATTACTGGGGATAAAGCAGAGTTTACTGCACAGGTCTTTCAGTCCTAATTGCTATAGGAACAGGCAGTGGAAAGTTCCACTCCCATCCTTTTACACAGGCAAACTCCTCCTTCCCAAGCTGGTAGGGAAAAAAACCCTGCAAAATCAACTTTTTCCCCATTTCAGGGCTCTCTCTGGCTCCTGAGCCTGCACAGTGGCCGTGTGCTGCTCCAAGCTGCAAGTAGTGGCCACAGCATCGCCCTGCAATCTGCAGAGCTGCTCTGCCTCCATCCTTGGAAAGGAGCTCCATCTGCTGACCCAGTGGCCCAGGCTGAAACCTAGAGAGTGGTTCCCAGGGCTGCAGGGTGACCGACTGCTCATCACACATACCCTGGGCAGCACCAGCCCATCAGACCCTGTTGCACCAGGATCAGCACTTGTGAGGAGCTCCAGGGAGTTGTCAAGGGGCCTTCCCCTGATGAAGATTCAAACCGAGCACAGAGCAATAAGCAAAGTGCAGACAAGGGGGAAAAAAGGTCGGTGCACGCAGCCATTGCAATCATGCGGGCAGGCTGAAGGACAGTAGAAATACAGGGAAAGGGGGTGGAAAAAGGGTGCTCTCATCTCAGGCTGCTCTGAATGAAATCAGTGAGCTGGGCTGGTGCCAGGTGAAGGCATAAGCCTAGAAGGAACCTGTGTCTGAGCAGGGCTTTCTCCCACTTAGACCCAGGCTCAGTTGAAGGCTCTGCTTGGAAAAGGAGCCCCTGGGAGCTGCCTGCAACAACAGCAAGGTAAAAAGGCTCAATGCTTGAAGGCTTTCACCTGGGAGGGGAACCACTCTCAATTGCTATTTTCTTGTGAGAATGGGTCAGGGACCCACTACAAGCATCGAATTCTCCAGGTGGGTCCTTGAGGGATGCTTCAGGCTCTGCATCAGCTAAGCCAACTGCCTGCCAGGATGAGGGGTCCTGGGCAATTTATCTCATGCCTGTCCCTGTGGGATTTCTTGCAGCACTGATGCACCCACAGTGGGAGATTAGGGCATCTGCTCTTGGTTCCCCACAGTCTCTGCCAGCTGCTCACACGTGAGCAGGGCTGCAAGGGTCACATCTAACCCGAGCATCTCTGGACATGCTGCTGTACCCCAAACCAGCTCCACTTCCTGGCCATGGGAGAGTTTTGGTATGCAAAAATCTCCTTTTCCTTCTGCACCCCTTCTTGGAGATACAGAATCTTTACTGTGGTTATTTTCCTATACATTTGATGCCAAGTGCTTCTCTGTGATGAAAGGTTTCACCGCAGAGGCAACCCCACAATGGCCAGATTCATCAGCTTGCCTCGGCATTTATCTAATTTTGACCAGGGTAATGAAAAGCCATCTTCAGAGTGGATGTGGATGGATGAACGAATCATGGTCAGTGCCAGCCAGCAGCCGCAGGGATGTGACAGGGGTTTTTACCACCAAAACTCAGCCTGCTCATAACGAGCAACAGAAACTTCCTTGGGTATTTCAGAAATTACCCAGCATGGCTGAAGCTGATCCTTTCACAATAACTTTGAACCAGACATCCAGATAGAAAAACCTGCAAAAGCCCAGACAGCTGAAAAGAAAACTAATGAGCATTTGCACTTCTGTCCCAAGGAGGTTACCCAGGGAGAAAGGAAGGTTTCACCTCTAAAACAACTGGAGAGCCCCCCAGGTCCCATCCCTTTTCACCCCACGGACCTGGTGTGAGTTTTGCCATCCCTGACCTGGGATGACACTGAGGATACAGGATTGAGCTCAGATTTTAAGCTCAGTAAAGAATTTTCTGGTTTCAAGGCTGGGGTGAAAGCCTAATGGATGGTTGTGCTGTTCCCGAGCATCCCTCGGGGTTTTAGGCTAGTGAAATATTTGGCTATGCTTGTTCTCCCAGATGCTGTGTGCCAGGAATCAGCACTGGTCCCACACCACGGATGCATCTGGGTGGCTAAGGAGTGATCTCTGTGTTGGAAGATGTGGTGGGTAACACCATGTCCCTGTCAGGAGACAAAGTTCCACTTGCTCATCACTTTACTCCGATTGAATTCACCATGAGCAGCAAAATGAAGAGGGGAAAGCAATGCATCCACCAAACCTACAGTGGAGCCAAGAACTGCTCCGTGGGACTCAGGTCTGCAAGGACTAACCAAACATGGAAACTACGTGACTGAGAGCCAGCAATTATGGAACTATCCTGGTCCGCGTGGGAGAGACCACAGCTGGGAAGTAGCTTGTTCCTAAGGGCAGCCCAGGAAAAGCTGTGGAAAAGATTTTGAAGAAAGCACCCTTACACATGAGGCCACGTCATGGAAGAATGGGTTCTAAGGCTACAGAGCAATTTTATATGCAAATACTTTCTTGTGTATATAAGAAATAAGGCCAAAGTGGTGTCCTGAAACCCTAAAAATCTCAGTGGCTGACATTCAACTGGCTCATTTTGGCCGGTGCTGAAACGGCACTTTTAGACTTACCGCTTTTCTCCAGGGATTAAAAATGGCATCCACTGCTGGGTTAGGGTCTCCTCAATCTGGTGTTAGTGGTGGCGTTCAGCGGCAGCCTGAGCATCCTGTAGCTCATTAAGGGAATGCCAAAGCCAGAAAAAAGAGGGATTTGCCTTTGGATACAATGTTAAGTTGCATCTCCAGAGGGAGCAGGTCTCCAGATGGAGGAGATCTTCAGATGGAATAGACCTCTGGTGCAGTGCCCAGGGTAGAACAGTGGGCAGCAAGGACAGTAGCCAGGTTCTGTGTTGTGTCATCTCTCATCAACCTTGATGTGAGGCTGAGGTGATGGCACCAGATCCAGGGAACAGCTGAGCCGAGATGGTTCGGCACATCACACTTGAAGAGGAAGACCAGCACAAGACCTCTAGAAGAGAAGTTGGAGACTTTTCCTTCCTTTCCTTCCTTTCCTTAGTCAAGGAAGTGAGAGTGGCTTAACAGCAGGAAGGAGACATTGTTTGAAGCAAGAAGATACCCTTCAAAAGGCTGGAATCACATCCTGGAGAAGAAAACACCTGGATTTCCTAAAGATTTTGCACAGAGTTTAAAAGGCCCCAACAGGGACAAAGGAGACTCAGAATAAAACGAAGGTCCTGGCCAGGTTAAATGCCTGCAGGAAGGAGGGAAGCAGAGGGAATAGATGGATTCTCCCCATGGAGGTGGGAGGGGCTTGGCCAGGGCAAAATCTGAGCTGCCCATCACACAGAGGTAGGAGAGCTGCTAAACTGCTGGGATTGGGAAAACCTGAGCTGAATATTGTAGGAAAAGAGTAGTGGACACATTTACTATTTTCTTAGCTTTCCCTTGGCATCTTCTGTGGGTCAGGCCTGGAGATAGACCTGTAGCCTGACTCTGCATGGTTTTTCCCACCCTAAAACTGCAGTAAAGACCCCTGACAGCACCCTGCCTGGCAGGAGGACACCTCCCTGGCACATACAGGGACAGGCTGCAGTCCAGTGGCTTGGGAGAAACGTGGGATTCAGAAGCTCAGAGACAGAATTAATGGCTTTGGGCAGATCACAGCTCTACATGTCTCCATTTCCCTTGTGTGAAACGGATGGAAGGACCAGGAGGAGAAACACAGGAGATGTACCAGCTCCCAGGCTTGGAGCAATAGCAGGATCCATGGTAGAAGAGCCCAGTAAACTTTTCACCAAGATATTCACTGTGATGCTCTCCATCTGACAGGGTGACACCTCCAGGCCAAGCTCTTCCATCTCCTCCTCCTCCTGTGGGAGAGACACGCTCACTCGATGAATGTGGTGGAGAGCGTTTGCATTTTCAACCCCAGTCATGCAGAAGAGAGTTTAACATTAAAAATGCGTGGTATTTAGTGCAACCTGACACCTCCCCATAGGGAAAAGAAACCAGTAATGCCAAAGAAACAAGTTCCATGGTATTCTTCTTGAGTGCGGTGCTGCAGCAGGAGTGACCTTGACAGGGCAAGAATTTAGCCCAACCTTCTCTTCTGTTTGGCCATAGGATATCCCTCACCATTATCTCCAACCTCCTGGGAAGAAGCCGGTCTGGTTTGAGGCCAGATCCCTCCTCTGAGAAGAAGAAATCTGGGGGCCATCAGCCCAGGAATGGGCATGGAGGGAACTGCATGTTCACAAGGCTCTGATCTAAGCCTGTGCCCTTGCACAGATGCCAACACTGCGTTGTTTAATTTGACAGCTTGGCCACTAAACGAAGCATCTCCCAGCTCTTGCAGTGACTCCTGGTCTCATGGGCAGAGCTCGGAGATGTGACATTGGTGCCATCCAGGACTTGACCCCAAAAGTAATTGTGAGGCCATCATTGTTATGTGTTTTTATGCAAAAGGACTGATGATATATCCGGGTGATAAGGACCCTGGCTAGCAGGTGGGACAGACAAGTGCAGAGGGGATTCAGCCAAATGGGAGCATCTTGCTAGCAAACTTCTGCTGCTGTTTGACCTGACAGCCTTTGCTGCTGTCCCTCAGGGCGGGATGTGGGGTTTTCCTGCTGCACAGAGCATCAGGTCAGACCCACAGCAGGACCCTGCTCCATGGCCAGGAGCTCAGCTCCAACCCCCATCACCCTCCAGCTCCACAGCCAGTTTGTGAGGTTTCATCTCCACTGTGACCTATAACGGTGCTTAAACTCATCTCAAGGGGGGAATATTTCTCCCTAAAGAGAAAAACAACCCTGTGAGGGAACAGCCAAGCATCCCACGCCCCTCCGGGCGCTCCTGTCGAACTTTGCCTTTTCTTGCCAGGCCAGCCCTGCATCCTCCTCCACCCCCAGCCCCGGGGAAGGCAGCCCGCCAGCCTGCTTAGCATTCTCCTCTCATTGCTGGGAGCAACCGCCACGGCTGCTAAGGAGCCGAGCTGGGTGGCTGCGAGCATCAGGGTCCAGGGTCCCCCCTATCCTGGCCCGTCTTATGATTTCTCCTGAGGGATAACCGCTGAGCGGGACCGTGTCTCCAAGGCTGATCCTTTCCTGATAAGCCAGCTGCCAAGTCTCCAGCGCAAAGACAAAAGAGTTTTTCTCTCCCCAGCAGGTTTTTCTGCTGTGAATGACAGAGGAAGGGGGAAAAGCGAGCTGCCTGGCAATCCTCCTGGGCGAGAGGTTTCGGGGGCTCCTTCCCCCCTGCTGTGCTGGCAAACCATGGAGCTTTTCAGGCTGAGCCTGGGCTGTATTTGCCTCCTCCCTTGGCTTGAGGGTAAGTTTCTCCTCAATCGGGCTAGCTGGAAAGTGGGAAGTGAACCGCTCCCCCTCCCCTGAGGTTTTAATCTGCTTTGCTGTTGAAGTGTTGCTTGGGCTGCAAAGCTCTGAGCCCACCAGCGCCTGTGGGTGCGTTTCAAATCCCATTTTGAAATGGGATTAAATGCAGAAGAGTGAGGGACAGTCTGGCAAGGTGCTGGGATGGCTTGGCCAGGAGCAAACACCATGCCATCATGCTGGAGGCTTTTATCAAGTGCTTTTAAACAGCTAAGAGTAAGGGATGAATACACCTGCTCTGGGGGTGAGGCAGGTGCTAAGTGACTTCCCGGGCACTCTGTTTGCTCCCTGACCTAGCTGTTCCTCCTCAGCAGAGGTGAGCGGGCTCACAGCATGCTGGCAGCATGGGAGAGGGTGGTGGGAAGGGGAGCAGGACCTCATTGTGTTGGATGGTTGTCGGATGGGAATGGGATGTGCTGGGAAGCTGCAGAATCTGCACCGCTCATCACCACGGAGCAAACTTGGTAGTGGCTGGTGTTATCATTCCGCTGCTTGCTGAGGTCGCTTGGATCCTGACTGTACGCAGTGGGATTTTGAATCCAAGCAGCCTTATTTTTGACACGTGTGGGTAGATGAGGAAAGCAAAAATCCTGTCGAGCATCATCCTGCAGAGACAGAGAGGTGCCACCCAGGAGCAGCTACTGGAGAGCGGTGCTACCCGCGGTCTTGCCCACCCCATCATGGGCAGTGGGCAGCACGTCTTTTCTTAAAAGAGTGAAGCCTCAGAATTAATAATTCACTTTTAATTACGCCTGACATGCCAGGTTGAGAAGAACTCATCGAAATAAATTGCTGAAGTGCTTTAAGGCTCGTTCAGACCCTGAAGCTGCAAGGAGGACAGACCTGCAGTTTTGCAGGTTACCTGCTCAGAGCTTTTCAAGCTCACTAGACCAGAGAAGCACAGCTATTTGGGTTGCACAGCCAAGGATGTTTATTCCTTAAAGACAAAGCTCAGACTGGCAGCTCTGGCCATAATGCCTAGAATAGACTAGACTATTACTTCAACTGGGAGGGACCTACAATGATCATCTAGTCCAACTGCCTGACCAATTCAGGGCTGACCAAAAGTTAAAGCATGTTATCAAGGGCATTGTCCAAATGCCTCTTAAGCACTGACAGGCTTGGGGCATTGACCACCTCTTTAGGAAGCCTGTTCTAGTGTGTGACCAGCCTCTTGGTAAAGAAATGCTTCCTAATGTTCAGTCTAGACCACCCCTGGCACAGCTTTGTGCCATTCCCACACATCCTGTCATTGGGTACTGGGGAGAAGAGCTGAGCATCTCCCTCTCCATGTCACATCCTCAGATAGCTGTAGAGAGCAATGAGGTCGCCCCTCAGCCTTTTTCTCTAAACTAGACAAGCCCAAAGTCCACAGCTGCTCCTCAAAGGACATTTCTTCCAGCCCTTTTACTTTCCTTTCGTTGCTCCACATCCTCCAAGTGTGTGTTCCCTGGGCTGCTTTGAGCAGCTAGCCCTCAGTTTGCAGGTCAAAGGAGAGGTTTGTGCTTCTACAGATTTGACTTTTTCTCCACCTACTGCTGGTTTTTTGCACCCCAAATCTTGCCAATTAAAGTAAATCCAGTTAATTGAATGTCTCTTTTGTCAAAGTCCCTGGCTGAGGATATGTCACTGTGCTAGTGAGGGGTGAGGATACGTGTGCATCTCTTAAAAGTTAGAGGAGATCTGGTTAGGACCTCAAGATGACACCATGGTGAGACACCAGGAGAGCAGAACAGCCTTCTGGTCTTGCTCTTTCTCTCACTCTAATACAGATCTTGTCTGGTGTTAGAAAAAACGGTTCTTTAGTGCTGCCACACGACAGGAGCCCCATGGCTATGCTTTATTAGTGAATTAAGGAGGATCACAGGATAACATTTCCACAGCACATTTCTTTTCCTTTCCAGTGAAATGCTTTTGGTACAATCACATGATCAGCTGTTGCATTTCAGCCAGACCACTAACAAAACCAAAAACCAACCTGTTTTGCAAGAAAGGAAATAATCTTCCCAATAACTGGCAATGCCCAAAGCAAGCTCAAAGAGCAGAGAGCAAACATGCCCTTGCTTGGGGCTGACCTCTCCCTGCAGCAGCCTCTCTCCATCCCAATCTGCCTGGGGCTGCTGAGCTTTAAGGCTGCTGGCAGGACAGAAGTGCTCACTTTCAACAGACCTTAGAGGGTTCAGTTTCCTACTGGAAACCTTGGGATTGCTTAAACTGGTTCTCACAGTTACTTCTTCGGAAAGTCCCTGAAAGGAGGCAGCTGAAGTGTTTTCTTTTCTTAAGAATTCAAGCCTAACGGTAACCCAGTGAAGTATGACGGGTGGTGAGAAGTCGGGCACCAGCAGAATCTCTGCACGGACAAACAGAAAGGAGACTGCTGAAAAAATAGTTCATTTAACACTGACTCTCGATCCTCATGTACTGAGTGTGAGGCTGGTGGTGGCTCTGCTTGGCATCCTGGCCCGATCCCATATCCCTGGGGCCACTCTCCTGCCCACCAAACCCATGTGAGGTGCTGGTTGCTCCCTGACCCCCAACGCCCCACTCTCCCAAGGCAGCCCTAAGCACCTCTCATTGAAGGGGCAGAAAGGCCAAGCTTATCCGATACTTTTCCTCCCCTGTGTCCTTCTCCAGCCTCTGACTATTTTCTGCTTGGGGGATTTCCTGACCCCGATGTGTTTAACTCTTCAGCAGCTACCAGATCTCCTACCTTGGCTTGTGCAGGTTCTCCCTGGCAGCAAGGATGCACAGCTGCTGGGTGCAGAGTCACCTCCTGCACACTGTGAGCCTTCCCTTGGCACTCCATGTCCCATCTGGGATCAGTCTTTGACCAGCCACCCCCCTGCCATCCTCTCCAGACCTCTCTGGACTTTCTAGACCTCCACCATATTCCCCCCCCCAGGACTGTTTTTCTGCACATGCATCAGCTTCATGTTGGTTTCACTGACCTCCCCTGCTTCCTATCATTTATCCATGTGTTTTTCCATGCCAAAACCTTCCATCTTTTCCCATGGCTGCTCTGCTCCCTTGGAGGCCTTTGCTGACCCACTTGGTCAAAAATGGACTTTGCAGTAATGTGGAAAGCTGTGAAGGCTTGTTGGTCAACCAAAAACAAGATCTGAAGAAAGCAGCAATGGTTGGGGAAAAAAAAAAAAAAGAGCCCACTGTGGTTGCCAGAAGCAACAGCTGGGAATTCCTCTTGGAGAGACAGACATATTACTGAAAATAATCTGAGTGCAGACCAAGACGTATTTGCAATCAGGTACCTGTGCTGGGAAGTTGTTTACCAGCTAATTACTGGCAGTTACCAGTAGGCTTTGTTGACTTCTCTATAAAAATGACACAGCTTCTTGATAAGAGCTGATCTGCTGCATGAAGTGATGGAAATTGTGCTCCCATAAACCCAGAGCTCCCAGTTGCCGGGTAGCTGCTCACCCAGCTCCAGTTCTGCCTGTTCTGCTGGGCCTGATGGGCAGATGCCTGTTTGCTCACCAACAGGGACTCACCAGGCTCCATCTATCATCATCCTCTCCATAGGTAGATTGACCTGTCATGGACATTTGTGTCCCTAAGCTTTACATCCAAGGAAGCACAGTCAAAACCTGAGGGAGGATGAGGGTAAAATAAGCTAATATTGGTTCCAGTCAACAGCTTGTTTTGCAAAAGAAATACCTAATCTGCCATGCTGCTCTTGGGTATAAATTCAGGCAAAATTGACAACAGAGTATCAATCTCCCCACTTCCCTGTGCACATCTGGATTTCTTGCCTTTGACCAAACACACCTGGGTCACCACACCCCTCTTACAACATCAAGTATCTTCCAGCTGTTTTCAATTTCCTTATCCCATGGCCCTGGTCCGGTCTCCTGCACGAGTAGAAGAGAGGGGCTTGCTCCCTTGGATGGAGAGAGATCTTTTCATGAGAAGGAGGTATTGTTGAGCTGCATTCAAGTCTGCTCCTGCTCACTCTTCAGGGCCTTGTTTGTCCACACATGACAGCATCTCAAGCTGCTTGCTTCAGGTAGATTCAATGTAATGTTCCTACAAGTGATCTTACAGGGCAATGTCTTGCACCAAGCTCCATTTGCATGGCAATCTCTCCTGCCTTAACTGGGAGCTTCTCTCTTATGCTACTGCATCTTCTCATTTCTATCTGACCCTTTGGAGGAGGAAGAAACAGCCTGTCGGGCCCAGGGCAGCTCAGAAACAGCTTCCCCTCCTGCTCCGAAGAGACATCTGGCTGAGTTTTCACTCATGGCAGGACACAGTAACTTCAGGGCATCACTGCAAATTGCTCCTGCTGCTCTGGCCAGTCATGTGAAAGTCCTTTCCACCTTTATCTAGTGTCTTTCTAGACTGCCTGGTTTTGTAGATGTGCTACAAAAGCCCCACTCTACATTTAGTCACAGAATCACAGAATGATATAGGGTTGGAAGGGACCTCTGGAAATCATCTAGTCCAACTCCCCTGCCAAAGCAGGTCCACTCAGAGCAGGTTGCACAGGAACTTGTCCAGGCGGGTTTTGAATGTCTCTAGAGATGGAGACTCCACCACCTCTCTGGGCAGCCTGTTCCAGGGCTCTGCCACCCTCAAAGTGAAGAAGTTCCTCCTCATGTTTAGACGGAAATTCTTATATTCAAGTTTGTGCCCATTTTCTCTTGTCCTATCCCTGGGCACCACTGAAAAAAGACTGGCCCCATCCTCCTGACACCCACTCTTAAAGTATTTATAGGCATTGATCAGGTGCCCCCTCAGCCTTCTCTTCTCCAGACTAAAAAGACCAAAGCCCCTTAGCTTTTCCTCATAAAAGAGATGCTCCAGGCCTCTAATCATCTTTGTGGTCCTCTACTGGACCCTCTCCAGCAGTTCCCTGTCCTTCTTGAACTGGGTAGCCCAGAACTGGACACAGTATGACAGATGGGACCTCACCAGGGCAGACTAGAGGGGCAGGATGGCCTCCCTCGACCTGCTGGTCACACTCTTCTTGATGTACCCCAGGATGCCATTGGCCTTCTTGGCCACAAGGGCACATTGCTGACTCACAGTCATCCTGTTGTCCACCAAGACTTCCAGGTCTTTTTCCACAGAGCTGCTCTCCAGCAGGTCAGCCCCCAACCAGTACTGGTGTGTGGGGTTATTCCTCCCCAGGTGCAGCACCCTACACTTGCCCTTGTTGAATTTAATCAGGCTCCTCTCTGCCCAACTCTCTAGTTTGACTCTCTAGTCCTGAATTTGAATCTGATTAAGGGATCTGGATAGAAAACATGGTAGTTCTGCATAGCCAGCGTGAGGCTCAGCAGCCAGGGCAGGAGGGCAGGAGGTGTCAGATGCTGTGTTTGCCTGAAGGGAGAGGGTCTGACAATCAGTACCAGGCTAGGGAGTGGTGGTGTCTGCATCACCACAGTGTCTAAGCTGCTAAGGATCTCCAAAGTCTCTGGTTAATTGTTCTGCTTTTGGCCTGGGGTCATTTCTAGTAGGACCTGGAGTCCCTCATGCTTGTTTTTACGGCTAGGGCAGAGACCAAAATTGCTGGCAGGGCAACTTGGAAGGATGTAAGTCTTCAAAACTTTCTTCCCAACTGATGCCCCTTGAACTGCTGCAATAGTCCAACAGACAAGGTGACCCTCAATCCTGGGAGAGCTGATATTCAGGGGGAGTTATGCAAGGAGGCAAATATATGTAATGTATATGAGAATGGTGTGGGTCAGTCTCCGCTGATTCCTGTTCCATAGAGAAGATGCAATCTACTGCAGTGGAGAACAGTAGAGGCAGACTAACCTGAGCAGGAAACTCTGTGGTTTGTCCCACCATAACTCAGGTTACAGCACTGCTGGCTCCAAATTTTTTCAGACATGGCACATGTACCCCCAGTGCTGTGCTCATGTTGGGTGGAAGCAGCAGAGACACCTTGGAGACATTTCTCCAAGCCACTGTTGCTACTGCAAGGGTGACTTGGGATGATCTTGTGTCATATGGCAGTTCCCAAGAAGAGCCAAGTTTGGGAGCTCTTCTGAGCTGTAGGATGTCCCCACAAAGCAGTCCCTAGGAGAGGTACTGTGGCTGCCACAGATGGATGCCTTCAAGTACAGGTAGAGGCAGGAAAAGGTAAATTCCTGGCCATGACTCAGTGGTTGTCTTCTCCCTACAGAAAATACACATTTAGCAATGAGAAATCGAGCTAATTAAAAGATTTTTCCAAGAGTTAGGAACCCCACTGGGGAGGGCAAAAGTGGCCAAAGCCAATACTGAGGTTCCTGGGTGACATGGAGTGTTTTGGGAACTTGTGCCTCCTCCTCTCTGACTTATCCCTTCCCTTCTCAGACCCTTTAGAGGGAGCAACCCATCCCCAAACATTTTGCAAACAGCTTTCAACAAACCATCACAGGCACTGCTTAGAAACAGCAGAAAATTTCCAAACCAGACTGGGATTACTGGCAACCAAGGCTTATCTGGTGGCATTACCTTAATTAGGAACGTTGCATGGGTTTTGCTCTTAATCCTACAAGGAACAGCATGTCCCAAGAGTGGCAATGCTGCAGAGAAGCAGTGGGCTATATTTGCTTGCTTTTCTTTCTTGTAACCAGAGTGGCAGCATCATAGGACAAATGGGCTGGCATCAAGCGCCTTTGCTAGAAATTGTTTATTTTGTTCCTAAAAATAAGAAGAGGCCAAAATGTTCAAGCATGAGCAGCTCAAAGCAGGCATCTACTCAGGCGCTGTGGGTAAGGCTGGCATTTTTCAGAGATGCTGATTTCCACCCCCAAGGAGTACTTTGGATGCTCTGCTAGCTGCAAGTTAACGTTCCCAAAATGTTAGGGATGATGGCCTTATTTGCAGGGCTTCTGGACAGTGGGACTCGGCAATGTTAGGGGGAAAAAAAAAGTCATATTGTCTCCTAAGTAAGAATTCTTGATGCCTGATGTGTATCCCAAAGTAAATGTACTCCAGCTCTATCTGTGGGTCTACCCCTTATGACTGTGTGGGGCATGTGCAATGACTGCTGCCAGTTACCTGTATCTGATTGTAGGTTGCTCACTTAGACAGCAACCCCTCAACCTCAGGAAAGCAATGATGTACGTGGATGGTAGTGGATGGTGAACTGTACAACGGACACAGGTCCACATCTTGCTTGGCAAGGGTCACACCAAACACCACAAGGAAGGTTGATAGCCAGCCTCACAGAGAGCTCAACATCACTGTCAGTAGGGAAGACACTCAGACCACAGTTCAGAGGAAAAGGATTATGGCCCCAGCTTTGCTGCCACCCTCCCGTGTAACTTTGAACCAAGCAAAGTTCAGCTAGACCTCTCTTCCCAAGCTGCAAAATGGTGGTTACACTTTCAGACCTGAGGTATGGTGTGAAGATAAAAATCTATTAATAGCTTGGTGTCATACCTTACTGAGGAGCTATACAGTATCTCAAAGGAAAGCTCTTCAGCTGCAGTGTTGAGGTTCCTCAGCTCACATGTATTCCCATGGCACACGGGCTGCCTTAGACCTTCTCTGCAACCTGAGACCTGAATAGAACCAAGAAAGCTGCTAGAAAGGGGCAGATGAAAAGTGGAAAAGCCTGGTAGGTAATAAGGGGGCACATGATGTTTGCTGCTAATACGCAGGTAACAGTGATTCTTTAGAGGGGAACGTACAACATCAGGGACTGTACACAGGGAACAAAGCACAAATCTGCTGGTTGAGTTAAGCAGAAACACTCTTCAACATTTCATTAAAAAAATGAAACTTTCAAATGGACAGGCATTGCCAAGCAAGGAAAATTAAAAACAGCATAGATTCTAGCATGTTTCATAACAAAACCCATAATAAAATATATGAGAAAAAGATTTAGAGGAATAAACTAATGAGAGTATGAAAAAGCTACCAACAGAAATTTTCAAATATATCTGAAGTAGGAACTTGTTTGGGTAAGGAGGCCAATAAATAACTGGCTTAAATGTAAGAAGAGCAACCAAAGCAGGGCAGTGTAGAAAGGCTGAATGACTTATTGGTTCTGGTGCTCACTTCAGACATGGTCAGAATTTTCAAGCAGACAGATAAATAGGAGAAAATTCAATAGAGCTTTTGTAGAGGGAATCTGTGACATCCATGATGGCATCAATGAGTGCATAATTATGGTGAGCTGTCCTAGACCTTGCGCTTGCATCTGCAATAGACTTTTGATGAGAATCTTCCTCCAGGGCCCACAAGAAACTTTCATGAAGATAGCCCACAGGCTGGAACAAAGATGTGGAATAAGTTGACAAGACAACTCAGTGACAAGTTCAGGGAGTGAAGGTATCAGCAGACGCCAACAAAGATCAAAAGGGTGAATAACAAAGTAATTAATTTTGCTGATGGCACAAAATTATTAAGAATAATCAAAACTGAAGTTGACTGTGCACAGCTGCAGATATGACAATACACATTGAGCAATAAAAAGTTTTTTTAGCTCCAGAGTTGAAAAATACAAAGTAGTGTACATGGGCAAAACCATTTTAACCATAGATACCCAGTGAGCTCTCTTAAATAGCCAGTATATTTTTGGACAGAAGCACTGGTGTCCTTGCTGTCTTGTGTGAGCTCTTTACAAGCCTGATTCTTACCCTCTTCCCCTATTAGCAAATGCTAATAGGAGAAGTGCTGGAGTGGATACCAGGCTCAGCAGATATTTTATCTGACCCAGCACAGTTCTCATATTCCCCTGTTACATTTTTATGTAGCTCTCAAGTCATTACTTTGGAAATGGGTTTCTCCCAGTTAAGATGAAGCAAAGAGGTAAGAAACCTGGATTCCAGGTCCTAGAAAAAGATATGGTGGGGGGGATTGTATTCATCCCTTTGGATTTTCTAAAGACTATGGGAGATTATACATGAGACATTTCTCGTGCCTCCAGAAGCTGGTAGAAACTCAAGCCCAAGGTGCATTAAACATCTTCCATCCAGCCAGCCCTCAATAAGGAATAAAGAGCACAGGACTCATGAGCTATCCACAGATCCCACAGAAATTTAATTTCCACTTAGGCACACGGCCTTGCTAGGAATTGCCTGGATTGGTGGCTACCACAGGTCAATGAAACTCAATATCCCAGCGCAGACACATCCATCCTCATCTCGGAGCCGGCGCAGGAGTCATTCCGCGGTTCCTGGCTGCCTCTCCCCATGCATTCAGGCTGAGCAAAAAGCCCCTAGTTGTTTCTGATTTAACATCCCGCAGGCAGTATTAATGTGGCAGACCCCTAGAATTTCCTGAGGGAAAACATAAGAGCTCTTTTAAGCTATTTTTCATACCCTCGGTATTGTGTACCGGCTTCTGTTTACACTGTCGTTAGCTTTTTCAGGTACTGAGCCAAATAGTTGCTGCCAGGGAAAAGTATTGTTCTTTGCTTTGGGAAGGGAAACTCTGCAGAAGCAGTTGTTTAGATAAACATCAGTGTTTTTGTCTAACATCACTTTTCAGTCTCCTCTTACTCTTTATGTTCAATACTGCACGTTGATGGGGCTTTTCTAACTCTGACTCCTGGGGAAAAAAGGGAAAATGTGTCACCACAATAGCTGGGACTTACCATGTGTTAATTGTAATTTAAAGATTTCTCAAAATGTGCAGAAACTTGAAACTTTCATTTCTATCGATCTGTCTTAGGCATAAAATACACAGCAGAAGATAGACTTGAATCAGTGACAGATGTTTTAGCGTTTAACATTTTGGTCAGGATGTTCACAGGCCACACCTGATGATTTTGTACTGAAAAAAGGAGCATTTGTCCAGCTGACAGGATGACATCCATCCCAAGTTATCAGAGAAGCTGGGACCCAACGCTATTAAAAGCAACAAGCGATTAGAGAAACTGCTTCAAATTGTGTGTCTGTTGTGGGGTGGCTGTAATGTTTCTCCCTTAGACAGGGATCCTTAAAAATGGTACTTTCATGCCTTTCAAGCACAGACGAATGTCAAGTGTGCTAAATCCGTGTTTATTTCAATACCTACGTGAGCTGAGTCAGCCAAGTACTTCCAGACTTCTGAATGGGGAGTTGCTGTAATATCATCAGAAGCCACTTAATGGAAACAGTAGCCCAAGGTGGCTTAATTGGCCCCATGTGAATAGCACCTGGGAAATTTAGGGGGTTCAACTGCTTTTTTATAAGAGGGTTTGGTCCAGATAGAGGCAAAAAAACCCCTCAAACCATCCAACTATTTTGGAGGAAGGGGAAGATGGGTACCTATTTAAAGTTATAACCAGTTGAAATATTCACTTAAATATATATAGGCAAGTATTTCATAACAGTACAACTTTTCAAGGATGGTGAGGTATTCCCCATTAGTTACATGTGTTACTTATATGGTGGTTATTTTTCTCTAGCATTGCTCGTGGCTATTTGCACATCACCTATTTTAAAGAAAAGATGTTCTGGGGCATTAGGAAGTTAGGGGAACTGTTTATCCAGGTGTGCCCATCCAGAAAAGGATTGGTGGGTTATGTCTCCCCTTCCCCAGGCCATTTACAATGTCTGGTGCTCAGAAGACATGTCTACCTCAGACATGCCCACTACTAAACCATGCTTTGATTGTACTGCAGTAGCAGAGGGACAAGGCTTCCTCATAAGGAACACCCGGCTGGAAAAGTGCATTCGTGTCTCCCACCATGAGACCAACGCCATCAGCTTGACCGACTGCAAGGTGCTGTCCCAGCAGCAGCAGTGGAGCTGGGATCCCACCACTGGGACCATCATCAGCCTTCAAACGAAGCAGTGCTTGTCAGCCCACAAGATGCGGGAGAATGCCCTGGTCAAGCTGGAGCCCTGTGGGGACTGGGAACGCCAGGCATGGTCCTGCAGCAAGAAGGGGCACTTGACTCTGCAGAGCTTGGGCTTCTACCTCAGCACCAAGGAAGGAGGCCACAAGGTCTTTGTCTCAAGGGAGAAGGACAAATTCAGCAGATGGAAGACTTTAGAAGATGAAACCATCTGTGCTGCTGCCCGGGCAGCAGCTCTGACGCCCAGCAAACCAACACAACAAGGTGTTGACACACGTGTGTGGATCTATGAAAGTAAGATGAGGTAGATTTAGCATCAGATAACACCTAACCTTACATCTCATTCAAGCCATCTAACACCAGGTTCGCATCCTTCATTGTAACTCATGTTAGCTTGGTCCCCATCTGGAGAGATACCAAATGGCTCCAAGTCAGCCCAACTACTTGGTACCACCGGTTTCCAGTAGTTCCTGTCCAGTGCTTTCCAGAAAGCGTGCAACACCTTACAGGATCGGGTCTCTAAACCCCAGCTACCTTTCTAAAGACAGGCAAAAGTCAAGTATTTTGGAAAGTTCACCTGAATCGGTGCCCAGAAGTAGGAATAGCTGAAATTGCTTGAGCGTCCCAAGTTCCAAACAACCGATGAAGTCCCATAAAGTCAGCCACTTAAGGGGCTTTTGGTACTTTGTACTTTGGGATGTCGCTTTTGGAAACAAGAAAACTGGAGGCAGCTAGAAACCTCTTTTAAACTTGTATGAATTATTGAGAAGCAGCTATATTTGAAATGAGAAATTGTTGCTCTGGTTTCTAAGCAACACGTTACAGTTATCTCCTGCCAGACCCCAACAGTGCAGCTATCACTAATGAAACCGTGGTTCTAACTTTCATCCCATGCTCTCATGATCCTCAAAAGTGAACCTTGCTCCTGGTGCCTGATGTAATCATAAAGAAACTAATGAACACAGCAAGTGGTGGGAGGCAGTCAAAGCACTGCCCTCCCTTTGCATTAAGAAAAGCCAAAACATGAGATCAAAAGAACATAAAAATACAGTTTTATATTAATAGCTTTATGGCCTTGGCCTCTGCTAAAAAGAACTTAATCACTGCCTTCATGAGTTCTCACTGCCCTCTGCCATTTTGAACACAAAAATGGCAGAAACCCTGTTCCTGTCATACTTCTAGGTGTTTGACACCAGGCTCAGAGACACCAGGCATGGTCATTGCACCAAGATGTGACTGCCATAATTTGTCAGATGGCCAGTGAAACTCATTCGTGACCACTGACAACTCATGATCCAGTCTGTTTCCCTCTTTCATTTACTCCCTTATGCAAAGGAAGGTGGTTTCAAGATTTGTCTTGTGATGATGTGTGCAAAACCGAGACCCAAAAATCACACTCAGTTCCTCTGCCCATCCTCTCCTCCTCTCCCTTCTTCTACTCCAGGGACCAGAAAAGAGCTGGTGTTCCTAATGGCTTTTCTGTGTTTGTCCACTCTGTAGGTGATGAAGTTCCCAACTCAGGGGAAATTATTTCCCTTACATGAGGCTGTTCCTTACCTTACGGCCTGATAGCCCCAATGAGATTTTCAGCTTTGCATAAATGAGCAAAGGAAAAATGTGATTAATCAGGTTAGCATAAGTAAATGGATTGTGAATATAACCTTTTGACACAAAAAAAAAGTTATATCTAACTTGAAATAAAAAGAGATACAATAGCTTTTTTGGCTGTCATGTGCAGATAAGATGGTCTTTTTACTGAGGTTTTTAATTAGCCAACTAGAAGGTTAACATGTAATTATCACGGTAGTCACAAGCATTAGTGTTTATTTAACATGAAGGTAAATACAGCCAATACAAATTAGATACCATAATAAGCTAGTTAAATATAGGCTAGGAAATGTGTGGAACATTTAAGATATGGGAAAAAGGCATGTGAAAAGGGCATTTTCATTCCCCAAGGCAATGTTCCTGGCAGCCCAGGGCTGCCTGGGAGCCAGGCTCCCCAAATAAGGCTGCGAGGGTAAACACAGAGCCGGCTTTGAATCAGGTTGTGCCAGTTAGTGTGTCTTGTGCAAACTGATAATTTTCCTACCAACCCCACGGTTCAGAGTTTACTGGAGGGAACCTCTGATGACTTGGTAACAACATCTAAGTCCTATGTCCGATGCTTAGGCCTTTCTTAGCCAAGTTCCAGTTGAGCATCGACAGACAGTGGATTTTACACTTTGACTTCAGTGAGTTATTTGTGACCAAATTACACCCATGTGCCACAGGAAAGGATGGGGTTGGGATAAGCAGCCAGGAGCCCTGCAGACATGGTTTTCATGATCTTGCCACATCCATCAGTGCAGGAGAGGGTGACTATTGCCAGGAGATTTCCCACAACTTATACTCTAGGAGTAGTTGCTACTCTACTACATACTCTACTTCTACAGTAAGACTGGCAAGGCAAAGGATACTGTTGAGCCTTGCAAGGGGTATGGACTATTTACCACCCTTTTGATCCCATTTCTTCATCTGTTGGGTTGGTAATACCTGTGATGCTTCCACTCACCTCTTCCTCACACCTCATCTTTTAACAGCTGATGTTGCACTCATACTTTTTAGACCAATGACCTTATTTACCACCAGAAAACAAGCTCTGCTTTGGCAGTGGATTCAGTCTTGAAATGTTCATTTAATCTCTGAAATCTGTGACAACTGAGGGCCTTCGGTGCACAGGCAGAGGTGATTGCTATTGCACCATGTCCTGTTGTCCTTGTAGGATAGAGCTAACATGCAGGGCCGGCTTTCCTTCCTTTCCTTTGCCAGGCACTGAGCGTATCCAGGTTTCTGTACAACAAAGTGAATGATAACCCCACACACCTTTGCTTTGTTTCCTTCCAAGCTAAAACCATCGATTCATCAAAGACAGATGCCATGGACAGAGAACCTTCTGTGAGCTTGACTGACCCACCACTGGCTAACAGATTTAACAGCACAATGTCTCCAGCGAAGACCAAACAGGCACACCTCCCAGCAAATGAGGGTGAGCACTTTTCTCTCCTGCATGCATATGTGAGAACAGCAGGAAGTAAAGTGTGGGCGGCATCTAGAGATTGATTACTCAAGTATTTTCAGTGCTGGTAAGTACCTAAGTACTTCTGAAGAACTTCCATGTGTGCCACTGAGTGGTTCAAGGCTTTGCTCTCCCACAACATGTTAAGAAGTTAGCCTTGGCAAAGGGCTCGGTGACATGGCCATAGTCCTAACCTGGAAGCACAGCCATCAGATGTTCTAGGAGAAAAAAATAGCTGTGGTTGGAAAATGCTGAGGAACAAGAAAGTTTTCTTTTCCCTTCTGACTCCATACCAAGTGCAGTCCCAGGAGGAAGCTGGAGCTTCCTCCAGTCCAACAGTGGAAGCTGTTAATTTGTGTCTCTCTGCTTCTTCCCCCAGATGCAGCCCACAATCACTCTAAAAAGCATCATGGAAATCGAGGAAAAAATGCTGGGGCCAGGCTTGCAGGTAGGTCCAGTGATCAGCCAGAGAAGGAAGAGACCAGGTAGATCATCAGCGTCCCCAACCTTGCCATCAATAAAGAGTTACATTCCCCTGGGTCCTGCTGAGGATGCTCAGTAGGGAATGAGGGCACCAAATTACCTGTCAGAAAAACTCCATTTAAAGATTAAACAAATCTCCCCAGGCCTGGAGTATAAAAGTGAGTAAAAACATGCAAATGCTTTGTGCGAGCTCACCAGGAGAAACAGATACCCACTAGCACTGGTGCCTTCCCCCAGCCCTTTTTATTTCATATCAGAGCATTGCAGAGTGGAGAAGCATAAATAGCTGTTGCCTTCCACCTTTTTGTGGCCATTTCAATAGAGGGATGCTGTGCAGTGTAAAGATAAAATGTTGATCTTATAGACAAAGCATTCTTCCTGTTATCTGCTAGTCTTCAAGGACATTACAGGTGGTTTTGGTGGCAATAGTGGTTATTGCATAAGAACGGGGACAGGTACAGCAAACACATGACTGTTTTCTGATATTCATTCAGGTACCAACTGGAAGACGGCCATGCTGGTCCTCAGCCCCTTGGCATTCATACTGGGATTGATAATACTGACACTCAATGTTCATTACAACAAGTGAGTGAGATTTGGCTTTATAATGTTTGCCACTTCCCTGTCCAGCATTTTGAAACAGAAGTTTTGGTCTTGGCACCTTTCCCCATCCCACACCTGAAGTATCTGGCCCTGAGCAGATGTGCCTGCTTACCCATGATGTCACCCTTGATGATTTCTCCTCCCTGCCACCCTGTTTCTCCCTCCCATTTTTCCCTCCCACTCACTATTCCATCCGAATGCAGCCACTAATGTTTTCCCCTCCTCTCCTACACACCTTGTGCCATCCCTGGAGGTTTAGAGAACGTGAACACCGTGGCTGCTGAACCAGTTGACGTGGAGAAGCAACCAAGTGACAGGCAGAGGCAGTTACGTGCCCTCTTCTTCTCTCTTCTCCTAGGAAGAAGAAAATCCTCTCTGCTCTGAAGAGCTCCCCAGCCAACGGCAGCAGAGCTGATTTACGGGAGCCACCTCCCTTGCGAAGAGGTCCCCAGCCATACCTTCCACCCTCTCGCTCCCCTTCCTTGAGGCATGGAGAGATCCTCATTGAGTGGAAAGATGGGACTGTCACCCCTCTCTTTGACAATGCCAATTATCAAATGGACTAGCTCCAAAAAAACCAGAGCTGTTGTTCCATCCCTTGTCACTCTTCCCACAAGGGAAAGTGCCACCATGGCCAATCTCCTCCCTAGCCTTGCTGTTTCGACAGGGAGTTGTAAGCACTGTTTGGGGATTTTTTTAACACTTGAGAACAATCGCCTTGCACAGCACAAGGTTGAAGCAAAGCAGAGCAGATTGCTTGGTTTGTATAGGCACACGCTGCTTAGCTCTTCCAGAGCTGATTTAACCCGTAGCAAAACCCAGAATTAGCTCAACGAAGCCAAGACTCTCGCCAGCTGCAACTGTCCATTGCCCTGAAATTCTAGTTACCGAGCACATGACAAAGTAAATCCTTGGAGACAAGGTGTAAGGTGAAAAATAGAGCTCCTGATGATCCTTAAATGCTTTTTTAAGACGTAACTAGCTGCCAACAGAGACAGAAGGTTGTCAGTTACTTTGTCAACGTGAGAACATAACTAATAAGCACTGCCTTCAGGAGTCTAAATCCTCCAGATATCTGCCAAAATACTCCCCCCACTAAGTTATCAATTAAGTAAAAGCAAGTCATTTTTCTAACTTAAAAGGTAGCAGCACTCCATCATCCTCTCTGCATCACTGCAAGACCCCTGCTGAGAGAGTATGCATCTCTTAAAATATTTCCATATTTAGAATGTATTAAACCTTATTATAATGCACATCCTCTTTCTTTATGTACAATGACAAGTAACCTTGGTGATGTTTGTTGGGGATACTACATTATCGAGCCATTTTATACCAGCTTCAGTCTCTGATTTCCTGTAGTCACATGGAATAGTCAATAAACAGATACTGCTCCTTTCTAGAGCAGTAATACAGGTTTGTTTTTTTTCTAGAAAGCAGTCAGGCACCAATTTCAGCCTTTACACTTCTTCCTTAAATATAATCACCTGTGACTGTCACACTCAATCCTGATCTCTCAGTGAAACTTGGAATGTCTCAGTGCTTTCCTAATATTAATGAATTTATGCTTTCCTTTTTTTCTGATCTTGTGATGATATAAACTGTAATCATGCCAATAAATCAGGAATTATATGGAGAAAGAAATTCTAACACCAAAAAATTACAAGTATGAGCTGTATCAGTATATTTGTTCAGCAGTGCAAGGAAAACCGTATCTCAACACGTCTCTTACTCAGACTAAAACAACACTTTTCACTTTACCTAAATTGACTTGTGCCATTTCAGTGGAGCTTCGACTTCTGTAGAGTTTGATTTTATTTAACCTAAGGCAGAAGAAAGATGCCTAGGGAATTTAAAGTCTCTGATTTATTTACTTTTAATTTTTCCTTTTAAACATAGATCCACAGCCTGGTAAAAAGCTAACTGCCACAAGATGCTATTATGACCAAAAACTTAGTTGGTCTCAAGAAAGAAAATACAAACCTTATTGGTTCAGGGCATAAAAATCATAGAGGTTGGAAATAAATGTCCTCCCCAGATAGATTATTCCATAATTATTTACTGGAAGGTTTCCCACATGCTTCTTGGGAAAATATTTTACTACCAGACATAGGCAGAGGAAGAACTCTTTCTTCACCAGAGAGCAGTGAGCACAAACAACATGGTTGGAATTAAATTCTGACTTTCCAATGTTTCCACTTTAAAACAAATCCAAAGACTTTTGGTTCAAGGTTCCAAACACGTAAGCATCATTTTACACACAAGATTTATGGGAATATGTTCTGTACATAAATGGCTCAAAACGCACACGCAGTGCCTCACCAATTATCACAGTTACATCCCTTGTACCTTTTCCACCACAATTAAGATGCTCACCTTTGAAGTTTTGTCCAAAGGGCACTTTGCCTTACAATACATAGCACTTGTTACTCTCCAAAATCTTGATGCACTTTGGGAACACTCTGTATGCGGTGCCATTAAAAAGGAAATATTTACTTGGAGTCCAGCTGATGTATTGCTTTCCAAAGCAACAAGTGCTTATGTTCATTACTGCTGAATGGGCAGAACAGATGACTTACTAATGACTCTCTGTAATTCATAGTTAATATGCTAATCTTGCTCATAAACATGAAGGCAATAACACCATTGTTTACACAGCACTGATTAAACGGTAGCTCAAACAATAATGAAAAAATAAGACCGTGAAGCAGCACAGGCTTTTAACTGTTTTCTCCCCCTCTCTTTCACTGGTTGTTCTCTTCTAATTGTTTCTCACTGGTTTACCCATTAGATGCTAGAGACCAAATTTTCCAAGGTATGGACAGAGAAGCTGAAGGTGTGAGTCTTCATCACAAGAGGTCTTAAAAGGTACATCAGCCAAACATCCATTCAGGAAAGAATCCAAAATAGCTGATTCTGCCTTGGGGCTGGACCTGGTGACAGCAGGAGACACCTTCCCTCCTCTGCTTCTACAGCTAGCTGAGAAACACTCTGAGCAACCACACAGCCTGTGTCCTGTTCCCTCTCTGCTGTCACCCAAACGCAACACTTGTACACAAGTGTTCATAATCCAAAGAAAACCTGACTGTAAAGTGGAGGGACACTGAAATTGTTTATGTGTGCATATGTACATATTAAAAGCCCCCTTACACTGCATCCTTTTGTGTGTGTGTGTGTATGTGTGCACACATACATATACACACCAAAAATAAAGGATGTGCTATAAGAGGGCTTTTAAAAATCCCTCTACAGGAAGATAATAGAGTGATGAGCAAGACATCACTGTCACAGTGGTACTAACATTATTAGTGTAAGCTCCACAGATCATGGAATTGCCAGAGTCGGAAGGGACCTCTAGAGATCATCTGGTCCAACTCCCCTGCCAAAGCAGGATTGCCCAGAGCACATTACTCAGGACTGCATCCAGGGGGGTCATGAAAATCTCCAGAGAAGGGGACTCCATGACCTCCCTGGGCAGCCTGTTCCACGGCTCTGTCACCCTCATCCTAAAGAAGTTTTTCCTTGGATTTGAGTGGAACTTCCTATGTTCCAGCTTGTGCCCGTTGCCCCTTGTCCTATCACTGGAAACCACTGAAAAGAGTCCGGCTTCATCATCCTTCAATCCACCCTTTAGATACCTGTAAACATAGATTAGGTCTCCTCTCAGTCTTCTCCAAGATAAAAAGTCCCAGCTCTTTGAGCCTTTCCTCGTGAGGGAGGTGCTCCAAAGGATGAGTGCTGCATAACTGGGGAGTAACACAATACAGAACTGCTGCTTGTATTTCTCAGCCCAGTTGTGCTGCACATCTGGTATTGTAGGTCTTCCCCAGGGCTGATGCGATGCTGATGACCCTCGCTTCACTCTTGCAGTAAGGAGGACAACAAAGCAGAAGCAGAGCCCACTTCCTCATGCACTTACTTGCTTTGCAAGTTCCAAGTACTTGGGCAGTAAAGGCTAGAGGAGACGTAGGGAAGAAGTGCCACTCGCTCTCCCCCAGAATTGCCTGGGATTCAGGAAACCACATTCCTCACCTAAAAGTTTTAATATCGCCATCATGTTTTTTTGATATTTAGGTACCAGAACATCCAAAAGATTGCGAAGCATTAATAACTGAACACACATAATCATAGAGAGCTCTCAGAACCTCCGTTCCCACCAATGTCAATGACAAAAAAGAGGCCCAGAAGAAAGCCGATGCAGGCGAGCCCATTGGTACCACCACAGGCTTCTGCAGTCACCCAGCACGAGTACCCACAGCACAGCACCAGCAGGGCACATGGCCCTGCTGCCCACACACGGGTGCAGGCTGCAGTCACAGAAACACGGGTGCTATCAAACAAGATTGTACATTAGCGTAGATATTCTGTGCAGAAAATGCCATATTGGGCAGATAGATTTCCCTTTCCCAACCCCCTGAGTAATATATGGCTGAGGTGCCCGTCAAAGAAGAACAAAGGAAAAGAAAGAGGCAAAAGAACTTCAAGTTTACCATCTTAATACTGTATGTCAACTGTTTACTAAGAGTCTTTGGATGGGAAGTGTTTTCATAACAGTACATCAGTGATGTACACAAAGTCATGATACAAACAAACAAGACCTGAAATGATTTGACAAGTTATCACAGCACATCAGCGGAGGAGCTGGGAATAGAACTACAGCTTCCCCATTTGAAATGCAAGGTGCAACTTCTGCAGTAAACATTTTGTTATTAAAAATCTCCATATGCTCATATGCAGCTCTACATCAGCAAGTCAAGAAATATCAAGTGTTTGATTTTTCAAAAAGACCTGTGTCTGCTCAGCCCTTTGAGGGGAAAAAAAAAAAAAAAAGAGGAAACAGAAAAGGAGACAGGGACAAAGGAAGTCTTTGTTAGCTCTGGGTTTCAATTCAGACATCTCTGGCTCATGCTTCAATCAGACCATGCTTTTTTTGCATCAGCTAGAGGAGACAAAAGCATAAGCTCTCTCAAGCTCCAAGTATCCCCACTGAATTCGTTTAGATTTAAAAAAAAGAAATCTACATTTTTGCAATGATATAGTTCTTCCCCTGGTTTAAAAAAAAAAAAAAAAGGAAAAGCAGGCCATGTTTTTTCAAAAATTCCCCTTATCCTTCCCAAAAGTATTCATTCTTTGGAGCAGAGAAACTGATGTGCTTCTTTCAGCGTTGCCTGCATGTCCTCATATTCTGCAAATTTACAAGCATCCTCCAGCTTCAGCCACTGGAAAGCCTGGTGCTCCTCTGAGAGCTTGATTTCTGTGTTAAAGTCCTTCACTTCTGCCAGCCAGTAAATGACGGTCTTGGGTTTGCCACGGACAGGATAATGCAGTTCTTTCTTGTAGCCCTCTATGAGGGTGAGCTGACTGGCCTGGAGACCAGCCTCCTCCTGCGTTTCCCGGAAGGCTGTCTGCAGGTCATCCTCTCCTGGGTCCACATGGCCTGTCAAGAAGGTGAAAAAGTAAGTCTCTCAGAAGAAAACTCAGGTTTTGTGTATTCACTTGACAACTAGGGAACACTGGGAGCCAGAGATGAGAGTACACTGTAGCTGATACAGAATGAAATGGAAATTGGAGAGCAGAGATTGCTTTTCCTTTTTCAACTCTTACATCTTGAGTTGTCCTTGTCTTGTGGCTTTTAGGATCATTGTTTACCCACATCTTCTGAAACTCATGGCGGCTTGTCAGCACTAGACATCTTGTCTTCCCAGTCCTTCTCTCCTCCTCTGGAGCACTCTGCACCCGTAATGTTCCCTCTTAGATCACACTGAGGACCTAGTGCCTCATGAATGTTTTTCCTTTATCCAGGTAGAGGGGAGATGGCTCATCTGTAAGGGCCTTAGTCCTCTCTCAACCCTCCCCTCCCACAGAAGCTGAAGGCTAAACTCTGCAAAACTCTTACTCATGCCATCAGCCCAAAAAGAACGGGGCCAGGCACCAACAAACGCCACTTAAAAGGTGGGTTTCAGTTGCGGGTATTTTTATTTCTCTCCCCTATTCCTCTCTGAAACACAGCAAGCCTATAAGCCAGACCTTTCACCGGCTGCGTAGTTCTTCTAGGACACATCATTTATTTTACGTTGCTTAGAATGAGAGGTGCCATTACAAACAACGGATAAATATAACACATCCCCAGCTGTTTATACTTTTGTTGAGAAATGTCAGATTTGGTTTTCTCATGAAAGCTCCAGACCAGAACATAAATAGAACAAGCCAAGCAAGAGCTCAAAAAAGCAACATAGCAGGAGTTGGGAGGCTTCAAGAGGAAAAAAAAGTTAAGTTTTATTTTGCCCTTTGTGTCACTCTATTTTCTTTGTAGCTGGCTGCAAATAACCATAATTTCATCACAGAGATTAATCTTTCCTCAGGTCCCAGGTACCCAAAGCCACCCTTTAGTACCACAACTAGGGCATGTGGGGGGCTCACTTGGGTTCCCAACAGGTCTCACTCGCTTCTTTGTGTGCATATCAGAAGCTTAACCACCTCTTTCTTACAACATGAAATGTTGTAAGAAACATGTTACAACATCTCAAATGTAAAATACACTTCTATTTCAAGTGGGAACTGGGCAAAAACTAGCATCTGATGTTGCATTTGACATCTTGCATATTTGAGATCAAATACACTGAGGGTTTAGCAAAAATATTTTCCCCCTGGTTCTCAGCACCGTTAAGTCAAGCTATCTCCTTCTTTTTGACAAAGTATGTGTTGGGTCAGGACAAGCCCAGGCACAAATACAGGTTGGGCAGAGAATGGATCTAGACTAGCCCCGAGGAGAAGGGCTTGGGGTGTTGGTTGATGAGAAGCTCAACATGTGTCAGCAGTGTGTGTTGGCAGCCCAGAAAGCCAACCACATCCCAGGCTGCATCAAAAGAAGCGTGGCCAGCAGGTCATGGGAGGAGATTCTGCCCCTCTGCTCTGGTGAGACCCCACCTGGAGTACTGTGTCCAGCTCTGGAGCCCTCAGCACAGCAAGGACACAGACCTGTTCCAACAAGTCCAGCAAAGGGCCACAAAGATGATCAGAGGGCTGGAGCACCTCTCCTATGAGGAAAGGCTGAGAGAGCTGGGGTTGTTTATCCTGGAGAAGAGAAGGCTCGAGGGAGACCTTACAGAAGCCTTCCAATACCAAGGGGGCCCAGAGGAGAGATAGGGAGGGACTCATTATCAGTGATAGGATGAGAGGTAACAGTTTTAAGCTCAAAGAGGGGAGAATGAGATTAGTTATCAGGAAGAATTTTTTTAATGTGAATGTGGTGAGACACTGGAACAGGCTTCCCACAGAAGCTGTGGATGCCCCATCCCTGGAGTTAGTTATTCAAGGCCAGGCTGGATGGGGTTTTGAGCAACTTGCTGTAGTGGGAGGTGTCCCCGCCCATGGCAGGGGGTTGGAACCAGATGATCTTTAAGGTGCCTTCCAACCCAAACCATTCTATGATTCCATAGCTGGGACTTCACTAATAGTTGAGAAACAGAATCCACTTGGCCTTGCACAGCTGGATTACTTTCACAGTACCCGTAGCAAATGCCCACAGAACATCTGTGAACAGTAAGTAACCACTATTTTTTAAGATAGTCATGATCTGTAGTCATCAAATGTGCAATGAATTGAGGCATCACTAAAGCAGGAGGGCTTAGATTCACTTTCAACTGGAAGGACACCAGTGAAAACTCCTGCTCTGCAGCACAGCAAAAGGCAATCACCTCACCCTGCTGTTGATAACCTCAAGTCTAAGCTCAGTAAGTTTCCAACTTTGTGCAATACAGTCTATCTACTGGGAGAAAAAAGGACTGCTGGCAGCACCTCACACCACAGCTTCCAGATCCTCCTGCCCTAACGCAATTCCAATATGCTGAGGAGGAAAATGAACTTGATGAAATTCAAGAAGGGCAAGTGTAGTGTCCTGCACCTGGGGAGGAATAAGCCCACACACCAGTACAGGTTGGGGGCTGACCTGCTGGAGAGCAGCTCTGTAGAGAGAGACCTTGAAGTCCTGGTGGACAAGGTGACAACGATCCGGCAATGTGCCATTTTGGCCAAGAAGGCCAATGGTCTCCTGGGGTGCATTAAAAAGAGAGTGGCCAGCAGGTCGAGGGAAGTCATCCTCCCCCTCTAGTCTGCCCTGGTGAGGCCCCATCGGGAGCACTGTGTCCAGTTCTGGCCCCCCCAGTTCAAGAAGGACAGGGAACTGCCAGAAAGGGTCCAGTGGAGGCTACAAAGATGATCAAGGGACTGGGGCATCTCTCTTACAAGGAAAGGCTGAGACACCTGCGTCTGTTTAGCCTGGAGAAGACTGAGAGGGGATCCCACTAATGCTTATCAAAATCTAAAGGGCAGGTGTCAAGAGGATGGGGTCAGGCTCTTCTCAGTGCTGCTTGGTGACAGGACAAGGGGCAACAGGCACAAGCTGGAACACAGGGATGATCTGTCTCAACACGTGGAAAAACTTCTTTACTGTGAGGGTGACAGAGCACTGAACAGGCTGCCCAGAGACAGGGTGGAGTCTCCTTCTCTGGAGATGTTCAAAACCCACCCAGATGGGTTCCTGACCACCCTGCTCTGGGTGACCCTTTTTGGGCAGGGGGGTTGGACCAGATGATCTCTGAATATCATCTCCAATCTTCCAACCCCTATCATTCTGTGATTCTGTCAACACCACATCCCCTTCCAATCACAGAATTGTCTAGGTTGGAAGGGACCTTTAAGATCACCTACTCCAACCATCAACCTAACTCTGATTTTAAACAAATACTGAAATAGCAACAACAAAAAAAAACAAACAATAACCCCCACGTCACTATCACTAAACTATTTCTCTAAGCACTGTATCAACCTGTCTTTTGAATACTTCCAGGGATGGTGCCTCAATCACCTCCCTGGGCAGCCAATTCCAAGGCTTAATAACCTTTTCAGTGTAAAATTTTTTTCCTATCTGAACCTCCCTGGCACAACTTGAGGCCATTTCCTCTTGTCCTATCTCCTGTGACTTGGGAGAAGAGACCAACCTCTGCCTCTCTACAGCCTCCTTTCAGGTGGTTGTAGAGAGCAATAAGGTCTCCCCTCAGCCTCCTTTTCTCTAGGATGAACAATCCCAGCTCCCTCAGCCTTTCCTCATAAGACTTACTCTCCAGATCCCTCAACCTCGGCTAGTGCAAAGTCACAGTTCTAGGAGTACAGAGGACGAAGCTTATCCAGGGGGATGCAAGCAGGTCCAGTTTAATCCCCTAACAGTTGCAGTAGCTCAAGGAACTTTTAAAATATCAATGTACAGCTGTAGCCATAAATTGCCTTTTGTGTGCTCTTGAAGAGATGATTACATCTTCTCATTCTGGCTCCTAACACATTATATCTACAAGTTATGTTCCTCCATAACGCAACCTGAGGCTGCCTCTGAAGATGACTCATGTCACAAAGAATATACAATGTAATAGCTCTCCATTATTTATTGCCCCCAAATGTGTAAAAAAGCTACTATTAAAGGCTATCAGATTGTGGCTTTTGTATGCGGCTTTTGATCGATAAAACCTTAAACAATATGTTAAGGGAGGTGATTCTGCCCCTCTACAGTGCTCTGGTGAGATCCCACCTGGATTACTGGAGTACTGCATCCAGTTCTGGAGCCTCCAACATAAGAAGGACATATACCTGCTGGAGTGGGTCCATGGGAGGGCCACAAACATGATCAGAAGGGTGGAACACCTCTACGATAAGGATGTGCTGAGAGCTGGAATTTTTCAGCTGCGAGAAGAAAAGGTTCTGGGGAGACCTTCTTGTGCCTTTTCAATACTTCACAGGCGCTTGGAAGAAAGAAGGGGACAGACTTTTCAACAGGGCCTGTAGCAACAGGACATGGGGCAACGGTTTTAAACAAAGAGAGGGTACATTCAGACCAGATACAAGGAAGCCATCTTTACCATGAGGGTGGTGAAACACTGGCACAGGTTGCCCAGAGAGGTGGGAGATGCCCCATCCCTGGGAACATTCAAGGTCAGGTCAGAGGGGTCTCTGAGCAACCGGATCTAGTTGAAGATGCCCTTGCTCATTGCCAGGGGGTTGGCCCAGATGACCTTTAAAGGTCCCTCTCAGCCTGAACCATTCAATGATTCTACGATTTTAAGTGTGTGAGACGTAGGCCTATGAGTAACTTCACTTCCTCCTGAAATGCACACAAGTCATTTCAATCACTTGTCCAAAATCACTGTGTTCCCAGTGAACCTTTCCACACGGGTCTCTCCTCCCGCAACAACCAATCAAGGCCAGCACATGTTTTTTAGCTTTCCAGTAGGCTGCAAACTCTAATCCCTTAGGCTTTTGGTGAAGTGGACAAAGGCGAAGGCTTGGAAAGTTTTGTTCTTTCCCTTAATAGGAGAACATAGTTGATACTGTTACAAGCTTTTTTTTTTTTACAATTTTCAAATTCCTGTTTACAAGTGGCTCCTGCAGTAGCTTTAAGAGCACTGCACTTTACAAAACAAGAAGTGAAAACTAGCAGGAAGAAATCTCAGAGGGCCAAAACCAGCATATAAGAAGATCTACAAGGAACCTGAAGTATTTCTGTGCTGTGCTTTTCCTGGAACCAGGGCTGTGACAACGTATTACCAAACACTGGCTTTGCAGACAAGGTGTTGCTGTATGTCTTGAGACCTCACTAATGAGTGAGGATGGCTTAGATGTAAATGGCTGACCAGGTTACTTCTCCCAGCTGTCCCTCTTGTCTCTGTTGCCTTAGGTATGTGCTCTTCATCAATGATCTCCAGAACTTAAAGAAACTCCTAAAGAATGTGTTTTAAAGCAAATCATCACTGCTTTCAATTTACCTTCTAATGTTGCACTGCAAACTGTGACCCTCCTGATTACACGTGGGCCAAATAACCGTGCATTAGCAACAGCAGCATCTGGCAGAGGGTCAGACCTGAGTGAGAAGGTACAAATTTCTGTAGCTACCTAATTTCAGTTGTCTGCTCGACGTCTGCCAGAAACATCACACACCTGAGGAACCAGATTCGGTGACCCACCCACAGCCCCAGTCACTCATTCCCAAGAGTATATGTACAACACAAGCATTTATACAATACTTGCAAAGAATTTCAGCCCAGCTCTGCTGCACAAACAGCTCAATCAGTGGCTACTGTCAACTGATTAACTGCCCTGCAGAGCTGACCTTAGCAGCGTTCAGCCAAAGTTCAGTCTGTAATCTCACTCACTCCGGACACAAATGGCTCTGAAGTGTGTTATCAGAACAAACATCACCTTTGGGTGGGGTCCAGTGGTGGGTCCCATAGGATGTCTGAAGGAGGAGGTACTCAATACCGTCAGTGACCTTAGAAGATGGCGCTGACTGCAGCCGCCTGAAGATGATCAAGCCACAAGCTCTCACAGCCATGTCCCTCTGTTAACTGCACGAAGAGCTGTGGGAGAACAGAGAGGATCAAGAAGGAGCAACACAAAACGTGGAGCACAAACAAACCAGTCATATTTAGCCAGGACATGTATCTCAGTGTGAGCCAAAAGTCATCCATCCCTTTGTAGTTACCATACAGTAAAACTAAATTTTATTACCTATATTTGAATTGTAAAAAATTTAGTCCTTTCCGTTTAAAAACAAGAAAACAGGAATCTGTATAAAAGGTTTAAGAAAAAAAAATTATCAAGAAGCACAAAATATGACTTGCATAACACTTCTTTGTTGCTGGTATATTAAACACCACACTGTAGGACAAAATAATAAAACCAAGCTATAAAGCAAAAGGAAAGACAGTGATTAACAATCTGATGCTTTTCCACTGAAAAAAATCCAAAGACTCTGTGCAAAGATAATACCTCAAAATTACTAGAAGTGGCATACAGAAATCATTGCCCCTGCAGCAGAGAACTCAAGATGCCAATGGCAAAGCTGAGAGAATGAATCCCAAGGGATCGGCCCTCTGCTGTCTGTCTGGGCTAGACATAAGGCTGTTACACAAACCTAAAAGGCTTTTGGCACACATGTTAAGCACTAATTCGATGTAAACAGAAAGGAACACACCTCTTAAGTGACAAATATTGTGATCAATAAGATATGCAGCCAGAAAAAGTGGTCCTATACAGAAAAAGAGAGAAAGCAACGGAGATGAGAGAATCCAGAATTTCAGAATTCCAGGCAAAGCTTTGTTTTTTGACAGAGTTGCACACTTCAGTGAATAATCCCTTCAGGCAACACTGTTGTTCTTCCCTTAGACGCCCAGTGCGCCTTGGCAACACCTCCAAACTGGGAAACCACAGCACAGACTCCTTTCCCCACCAACCCAGCCCCAGGATAGCTTTCAGCCCTCTCGGTGAACCCCTCCTTAACCGCCTCAATTAGTCTCTGACCAGCCACGCCGAAGACAACCCCCCCCACACACACCCCCCGAACCGCAGGCACTAAAGCCGGGCTGGTGGGGAGCCCGGCGGCCGCCCAAGGCGGGAGGCCAGCACCACCTCCCGTGCGCACCTGGAAACGCCCACGGCCTGAAAGGACAAAACTCTCCCAGGGCCGCCATGACCCACAATCTCCCCGAACACTCCACTCCCCCACCCCCGTCGACCCGCTCCCCTTCCTTTCCTCCCGCCGTGGGCAGCCCCCCCTCGACTAGGCCGCTCCCGGCCCTCCATCCCCCGGCAACGGCATGAGGAGGGGGGAACTAGGCCTGGCGGCCCGGGGGGAGGAAGGCTGTTGTCATGGCAACGGGACGGGGCACCGCACACCCCCACACACAGCACACACCGGGTCACTGCGAGAAACCGGAGGTACAAGGCCCCCGGGTCACCCCCCACTTCAGCCGCCCCTCACCTTCACTTCCGGGACGGAGGAGGAGGCGGAGCGCGACGCATGAGTGAAGGCAGCCTTAACCAATGACAAGCGTCGGCAGGCTCGGGAAGGGTAGCACCTCCCCACCATTCCCTTCTCCTCCCTCCTTCCCCCTAGGCTCCGCCCCCTTGTCCGGCCGCAAAGATCTCCGATTGGTTGTTCCCTTCCCACATGCCCCTCCCTCCGCCGGGACACGCCCCATCCGCCCCTCTCCCTCTCCCCTATTCGCCGGCTGGCGGGCGCGAGGGTTTGAAGCGGGAAAAGCGTTGTTGCTATGGAGACGCGGCCTAGTCGCCGCTGCGGAGCGGCGCCGCGGCCGGTGAGTGGTAGCGGGGGCCGCGGGCGGGGGTGGGGGGCTGC
>NW_015090963.1:138739-213843 GCF_001431845.1 Calidris pugnax | reverse complement strand
CCGGTTCCCCGGCCGTGATGGCCCCCGGGATGTCTCCCCCCCCCTCCCCCGCTCCTCGCCAGGCGGCAGGGCAGCACCGCGACTTCCCTCAGAAACCAGGGCGGAACAGAGAGAGGAAAGATCAGAGGGGAGGCCGCACAGAGGGCTGGGTGCGAGGTCCCCCACCTCAGCCCCCTTGCCCCTTCTTCCAGCCCCTAGCCTCTTCCAGAGGCTTTAAAATTCCTCAGTTTGGGATTAAATTTACCGAGGGAAGCTGTAAATCCCTCTGGGGCTAAACTTAAGTGACTGTGTCGCCCCCTCATCGTAACTCCCGATGTGGGGTGGTTTGTTTTGATACGATTATAAAATAAATATTGAAAGCCATTTGGTAAATCTTGCTGGCAGGAGAAGCCGGGGCACAATTTTCAAATAATCAGCATCCCAATATAACTTGTGGGTTATTTTCTTAGCGTGCGGTTGAATATTAGACACTTCCCATTTCCATGCAGCTGTTGTTTTAAGCAGTTGCCGGGGATCAGCTGCAGGATGGAGGCTCTTCTGCTGAGATCACCAGACTATACTTAGTATGGAGAATTGATTGTAAAAAATACCAGGCTCTTGCCAATTGAAAAATATTATGTTGGAAAACACACAAAAAACCCCCACAAAGCACCCCACTAAACAACCAAGCAATATTTAGTTGTTGGTTTAGAGTCTGTTTGAAAGAGCAATGAAATTAATTGTAGTTTTGCTAACCAAACCCTGTGTTAGTATGTCAGTAGTGCAGGAAATGATAGTGTTGCTGCAGGGAGAGGAGCTGCACCATGGCCAACTGTAAAATCATGCTCAGTTAATATTAAAAGCATTCCCTGCTCTCTGATTACTTTTACTATGCAGAAACTATAGGTGGTTAATTGTTAGTAGTATTCAGCTTGTTCCTTGGATCTTCAAAACAGGCTACTACCACACTTGTTCCAGTGAGCAACAGACTGTTTAATACCATGTTGTGTACGTGCACGAGGAGTTGTAATCCTATGATCTTACAAAGGGATCTGCTGCAACGTCAAACACTGTTCCATAGATCCCTAGCTACTGCATGAAACTAAAATTACGAACTCGTGTTACAGTACAGATTATCCCTTATTACGGGAGCTTGTGTTTATAAAAGTGCAACCGCACCCTGACCCTGTTCTTCAGAGGAATACCCTAGTTTCCAAGGAATGGGGTCAGAATGATTAAAGGTAAAGCATTTTGTGTGGTGCTCTGGAAAAGCAAATTAGCCATTCACATCTGGAGGGCTAAATCTGATTTGGCTTTTACGCGGTGAAAAAACGGCTTAATGTTCAGATGAATAAGAAGAAATAAAGATGGAGGACTGGTGATGTGAGTTAATAAGTCTCCCTTTTCTCTGTTGTAGGTTTGTTCTAGTCTTCTGCTTCTGTACTTCAAAAAGCAGCAAACACTTTGACACCGACGGAGCCTATTCTGAAGACTTGTTTGCGGTGACGTGGTTACAAGTAAGGAGCACAATACGCTGTACTTACAGTTGTGGTCAGGGAAGGAAGCATACCTACCTGCTACATGCCTTTACAAATTTTGTAAATTCTTAACTTCTGTTTTTGTAAGGTACCTGTAAAGCGAAATGATTTACGTAATACAAAGTGATAGGCAGGAAAACAAGGTGCTGTTTGGTTTTGTACACTGATAAGCAATTACTACACTTATCAGATGCCCTTGAAAATTGTTGCTAATGAAATTACTTAATTATCAGAGTTCACGATTCAGAATTATTCTCTCTAGATTATTTGCAGGATTAAAAGTAGAGTTGCATTAGTTTGTCTTTGAAGGGGTGCCACATAAGATTTCTTCACTTTGCCATGACTAAATTTCCCTGGTTTAATATACAGATATAGTGATATTTGTGTCATGTCTCAGTGGTGACACTCAGGATTGTGAGTGGCAGTCAGCTAAAATTACCAGGTAAATATGATTGAGCTACATTGGAAATAGAGGGCACATGAGTGTTATTCAAGTGAATGGTGCACTGAGATCTTTAATATATCAGAGGTTAATAAGGATCAAGATGTAGTGGTCTAAGGCTGCTTTATTCTTAAAATAGTCTACGTAGGGATTTTACGTGATTTATTTTATGCACGGGACTGACACTCACTGAGTATCTTTGAAGGCTAGCCTCTTCTCCACTTTGAAAAGTGCATTGAGAATGAAAAGGTCTGTGTAAGAGCTAATTAATAAATAAAAGCATTTTAAAATGGAGGGTCAGCTCCTAGAGCATAATTTTGTGGTAAGTTAATTTCCTTCAGAAATGTAAAATGTAACCACTCATTTCTGCTATTTATGCCTGACTTTTCTTTTTTCCCCAGCTTTATGACCTTTAAAAATCCTCTATTACTGCAACAGAGGAGGACGTCTCTGATGACAAGCTGGGATCTTAGTCTGTGCTTTGAGTTGTTCCCTTTATATAAAATTCTAATGCTTTTTCACAACAAGCACTTACCCGTTACCAGCATCTGGCAGCCTTTTAAGATCTTTGCAATTCCTTGCATAAGAAATGAGTTGTAGAGAACTCAGGTTTGCTACATAAAGGTGAGGGGCTGACTTTTTCAGACATCCCAGGTGTTCCAGCAGGAAGGTGTATGTATCACCACTAACTGTTTCACCCTCGCTGCTGGCTTGTGTAAGTAAAGCTGGTCGGTGAAGATGCTCTGGACTTCGTTGACTTCACTGTTTCACTGACCAGCCTTGGCGTCTTTTTGTCAGTGGCAAAGCAGGTCCCTTGTTTGAGAAGGTGGTGAGAATTTCAAAGTGAAGCTGAGTCTTTCTGCCAGCTAAAGTGAGAAGATCAACCACTGAACAGCGAAGAATTCTAAACAATGTTGTAATAGAGACTGGGTGAAAAGTTTTACTTAGGGCCTGGGACTATCTGACCTTATAACTGAGTGCTCATGGAAAATTATGCCTCTGTACTCAAACCTATGTTTTATCCAACCATTTTAAGAAGTCCTAGGCTTTTGTTTCAATCCTCTTTACAGTGAAGCCACCCAGAGCTTTGCAGGGAACAAGACCTGGGCTTTGTTATGAAACTAGTACACTGAAAAATGTTATATTTTTCTGTCCCAGCACACAATGTTGGCTGTTATTCATTCTAAAAAAGTAAAAGTCTTCTCTTTTTTTGCCAGAAGATGGCATTGTCATTAACAGTTTAGGATTCTTGAAAACCTACTAATGCTCCTCGTATTTCTTTACAAAGACAGTTTATTTTGAAGAATTATGTATCTGTTTTAGAAACAGTGTCTTCAGGCACAAAGGACTGTGCAGTGTTGGAGAAATTAAAGTATTCTTTTAGTGAGGAGAAAAGCACTCCTTTTAGAGCATCGCCCATTATAAGGCTGGAAGGTTTTCACTGATGGCTGCAGTTTCCCCTGATTTGTCTTGCATATGAAACAACAGATCTTTTAGAAAACTGCCTACTCTTGAGTTTTAAAGTAATCAGAAATGCTGGAATCCATACCCATTATATTTCCTTATTTTTTTCCCCATGGTTAATTAATTTGTTTCTCCTTTATTACTCAGTTCAGTTTTCCTGGGTTGTGAAGTTGCTGTTCTATGAATGGAGAGACACTGGAGTTGTCTCCTGAAACCACTTAGATCCAGTAAGATTTATTTTATCCGGGGAAGCAGAAGCAGTTAAATTACTTCCCAGCCCAGCTCTCATTAAGAAGCTATTTAGCTGCTTTCACATGGCACAGAGCCTTAGCCAATAAGCTGTGCAGAGCTGCTTATATGTCTCAGTACTAACCTTCCCTTATGCTCTGTGGTACCTATATTACTTGGATTTTCTGTATTTTGAGAAACTTAGTCCCTTGTTGCCCCAGATAATACAAATCTGCCTGTACAGTCATTTCTATCTATTTAAATATTTTTTGTTTAATTTTTAATTTGAACCTTGAGCTTAACATTCTTAGTTCTCTCCCTTTGTATGGTGTTCTTGTTTTAGGAAGAGATTCAATTTATTTTTTTTCCTTTTTATCCACTTTTCTCTCTCCTGTGCTCAACATTATCATTCAAAAAGGGGTTATCACTGAATTAGTTCTTGCACTGGTCTTTGGCTACTCTGTATTTAACTTAAGTTTATATAAAGATGTAAGTGTAATCTAGGATACAGAATGAGAATAGGTGAAAGAAATTTGCTGGATTCTCTTACTTTTTACCAGATACTTAGTACTTTGAGAATGATGTCTCAGCTTTGTGTTCTAGCTACTCCTTTCATGAAACAAAACAAGTTTCACATGGCACCGCATGCAGACTATTACACAGGTCCTGTACTGGTTTTGTATTTAAAGATACCTAATGTAAGATAGGCATTTTTTCAAAAACATAACCATTCTTTAAATGAAGACTGAAGTTCCTGTGGAATTTTATCTGTTAGAGAAGTTGGCAAATTGTGAACCCTTGTGAAAACCCTTGCACTTGTGTCATAGTTAGCCTCCGTGATCTTTGGGTTTGCTATCCTCTCTGTCAATTTTGATTTCCACCTCCCAGGATCTAATAATCTCTGTAGTGGTGCTGACTTTACCTCAAGATTCAGAATTGCATTACATACACATTAAATAAGTCCACCTACGCACCAATGTTTTTGCCTTGAAGTTTGTTACTGATTAATCTCATAATTTCTTTATGTCTAGGAACTGTCTACAGCTTAGACTCTAGCTTCTAAGTAATTGTAGATATCCTCTACTGCACCTTTTGGGCTATATAATATCTTATACAATCAGCACTTTCATTTAATCTTTATTCATTTGTTGTTATTATTTCAATATAATGTTTTAATAATATGGAATAAAATTTGGGAGTGCTTTTTGGTGACTTTATTTTATTATATAATGCTATTGTAAGGATGCTTGAAAATCCTGGCAAAGAATTCACCCTAAATTACAGAAAGGGGAACTTTTTCTTAAATAACTTGGTTTTGTTGCATGTTATTGAAACCTCCAAACATGAGTAAGAACTGTGTTTGCTAAAGTCCTAGACTCAACAAAGATATAAGAAGGCAGTGGGCAACAGATACTTGAAGTGCTATCGTTTTTCCATTTTATGGAACAAGTAAAAATATCTGCAGATATTAATCCATCTGGATACAGACAGCTGCACAATGCATTGCTAGGGAGACACAAGTGAAGGACTTGAGGGTTTTTTGGCATACCTTTCAGTGTAGCTTGTTGCTTTTTTGGGTTTCCCAAGAATGCAAGTACGGCGTTCCAGTAGCATATATAGATTTAGAGAAATTCTGTATTTCAGATTTTGCAGAGTGTTTTGGTTATTCTGTCAAGGACACTTAGAAATGCTCACAAGATTCATGACACCAATAAGCTGTGCAGAGCTGCTTATATGTCTCAGTACTAACCTTCCCTTATGCTCTGTGGTACCTATATTACTTGGATTTTCTGTATTTTGAGAAACTTAGTCCCTTGTTGCCCCAGATAATACAAATCTGCCTGTACAGTCATTTCTATCTATTTAAATATTTTTTGTTTAATTTTTAATTTGAACCTTGAGCTTAACATTCTTAGTTCTCTCCCTTTGTATGGTGTTCTTGTTTTAGGAAGAGATTCAATTTATTTTTTTTCCTTTTTATCCACTTTTCTCTCTCCTGTGCTCAACATTATCATTCAAAAAGGGGTTATCACTGAATTAGTTCTTGCACTGGTCTTTGGCTACTCTGTATTTAACTTAAGTTTATATAAAGATGTGAGTGTAATCTAGGATACAGAATGAGAATAGGTGAAAGAAATTTGCTGGATTCTCTTACTTTTTACCAGATACTTAGTACTTTGAGAATGATGTCTCAGCTTTGTGTTCTAGCTACTCCTTTCATGAAACAAAACAAGTTTCACATGGCACCGCATGCAGACTATTACACAGGTCCTGTACTGGTTTTGTATTTAAAGATACCTAATGTAAGATAGGCATTTTTTCAAAAACATAACCATTCTTTAAATGAAGACTGAAGTTCCTGTGGAATTTTATCTGTTAGAGAAGTTGGCAAATTGTGAACCCTTGTGAAAACCCTTGCACTTGTGTCATAGTTAGCCTCCGTGATCTTTGGGTTTGCTATCCTCTCTGTCAATTTTGATTTCCACCTCCCAGGATCTAATAATCTCTGTAGTGGTGCTGACTTTACCTCAAGATTCAGAATTGCATTACATACACATTAAATAAGTCCACCTACGCACCAATGTTTTTGCCTTGAAGTTTGTTACTGATTAATCTCATAATTTCTTTATGTCTAGGAACTGTCTACAGCTTAGACTCTAGCTTCTAAGTAATTGTAGATATCCTCTACTGCACCTTTTGGGCTATATAATATCTTATACAATCAGCACTTTCATTTAATCTTTATTCATTTGTTGTTATTATTTCAATATAATGTTTTAATAATATGGAATAAAATTTGGGAGTGCTTTTTGGTGACTTTATTTTATTATATAATGCTATTGTAAGGATGCTTGAAAATCCTGGCAAAGAATTCACCCTAAATTACAGAAAGGGGAACTTTTTCTTAAATAACTTGGTTTTGTTGCATGTTATTGAAACCTCCAAACATGAGTAAGAACTGTGTTTGCTAAAGTCCTAGACTCAACAAAGATATAAGAAGGCAGTGGGCAACAGATACTTGAAGTGCTATCGTTTTTCCATTTTATGGAACAAGTAAAAATATCTGCAGATATTAATCCATCTGGATACAGACAGCTGCACAATGCATTGCTAGGGAGACACAAGTGAAGGACTTGAGGGTTTTTTGGCATACCTTTCAGTGTAGCTTGTTGCTTTTTTGGGTTTCCCAAGAATGCAAGTACGGCGTTCCAGTAGCATATATAGATTTAGAGAAATTCTGTATTTCAGATTTTGCAGAGTGTTTTGGTTATTCTGTCAAGGACACTTAGAAATGCTCACAAGATTCATGACATACAAGAGAAAGTTACACAACAAAAAATAGTAGTTCATCTGTAGTCATACAAGAGAAAGTTACACAACAAAAAATACAACTTTGCTAATATCTTATACAATCAGCACTTTCATTTAATCTTTATTCATTTGTTGTTATTATTTCAATATAATGTTTTAATAATATGGAATAAAATTTGGGAGTGCTTTTTGGTGACTTTATTTTATTATATAATGCTATTGTAAGGATGCTTGAAAATCCTGGCAAAGAATTCACCCTAAATTACAGAAAGGGGAACTTTTTCTTAAATAACTTGGTTTTGTTGCATGTTATTGAAACCTCCAAACATGAGTAAGAACTGTGTTTGCTAAAGTCCTAGACTCAACAAAGATATAAGAAGGCAGTGGGCAACAGATACTTGAAGTGCTATCGTTTTTCCATTTTATGGAACAAGTAAAAATATCTGCAGATATTAATCCATCTGGATACAGACAGCTGCACAATGCATTGCTAGGGAGACACAAGTGAAGGACTTGAGGGTTTTTTGGCATACCTTTCAGTGTAGCTTGTTGCTTTTTTGGGTTTCCCAAGAATGCAAGTACGGCGTTCCAGTAGCATATATAGATTTAGAGAAATTCTGTATTTCAGATTTTGCAGAGTGTTTTGGTTATTCTGTCAAGGACACTTAGAAATGCTCACAAGATTCATGACATACAAGAGAAAGTTACACAACAAAAAATAGTAGTTCATCTGTAGTAGTAGTTCATCTGTAAGATGAATGGTCTTAATTACTTAGCTTGGGGTGAGGACAAATGCAATTTCTTCTCCTTTGGTTAGTTAACAAGGGATAGCTGAACCATATTAGACCACATGCCCTGATATTAAATTGGGTGTCTAAAATTAGGCATTTTACATTCTGTAGCTTGAGGACAGGGTTTCAGTAGCTGCGGCATTCATCAAGTAGACATCAGGCGTTTAGGAACTCAGCAGCAGTAAGTAACACTGCATTGTGCATTTCTTAGACATTATTGTGTATTATCTATATTTTTAAAATATAGTTTCATAGATAAAATATTTGTTTCCTGGTTTGCTTATTGTTATTGCTATATTCTGTAGTGTTTGGCAGTCTAGTGTATTGTAAACTTCGATTTAAACAAGCTTCTAGACTAACTGCAGGTAATGGCATCAGGAAATGTGTAGTTTCTTCAGTAGTAACTTTGTTAGATGTGATGTTTCATAGGATTCTAATACTTATTTTGTTTGATTTCTTGTAGACTTTAGCTTGAAGATGGCATCATGCCTTTATGAATGCCTTTGTGAGGCAGAACTTGAAAAGTACTATCCCCATTTTGCTGCCTTTGGCCTTCAGAAGATTGATGAGCTTGCCAAAGTTTCCATGAAAGATTATACCAAACTGGGAGTCCATGACATGAATGACCGCAAACGACTCTTTCAGCTCATTAGAATAATCAAAATTATGCAAGAGGAAGACATTGCAGACTTAAGCAAGCAAGACTTTCAACCAAGTGGCCTTTTCATTCAGCCCCAGGTGACCAGATCAGGTCCCCGTAGACAGCTGCGTTTTGAGTCTTTCTTTGAAGAAAATGGTGGAACAGTTAAAGACTCTGAATCTGAATCATATGGTTCATCTGATTTCAGTGCCAATGATGAGAAGAACAGTGTAGGGGAAATGTTGGGACACGTTCAACCACACGATTCAGAGCTGATCAGATTAACTAGAAGAGACCTAAATACTCCTGGAATATGCACAAAAAAGGACCTGAGCTGTCCGACAGTTTCTGATGATATTGCTCCTCTCATAGGGGATTCTGAAGCTCCTATTATACAAAGAATAACTCATATTTCAGGGTATAATTACGGACTACCTCATTCCTGTATCAGGTAATAATCAGTTGCCTTTATTTGGCTATATTTCATTAGTCATAATTAATTCTTTTTTCTTTGTGGAGGAGAATCTATCTTCATCACCTCCAAATAAGCAATCCTACCACTACAGAGCAATGCAAAATCTTATCAAGAAGAGAGATATTAATAAGCATTTATGACTCTCCAAGTCTGGTAGAAGGAATCAGCTGAATTTCACCAGCTGCTGCTCACCAAGCTTGTCTAAGAATAGTCTTCATTGTCTTTCAGGATATAAGGCTTTATTTTCTTGGTGTTTTGGCCAATCTTTGTCTCTTTCTTTCCATGAGATTACATTGCAAAATGTTATTTTTCCAAAATATGGCATTGTCTTTTGATAAGTTTCTCAAGTTTTTGCTGATAAAAAGGATACCGCAGTGATGGCTATACTTGTTTATATAGAAATTTCTGAACTACAGCTTTAAAAAGAAACAGAATGAATGTAAGTGGGATGGGATGCAGACATGGTGGTGAAAGGGATGCTTTCCCAAGCCCATGATCTGTGACTTTCATACTTCTCCCAGTGTTTGGTAACAGAGAGGCTATGGTTATCTTGAACCACAGGTAAATCTACCCTGGAAACATTTTTAAAGCACGAAATACTTTTTTCCTGGTTCAGGAGAAGAGCATATACCCCTCTGCACAGATACTACCAGCGTCTGGTTCATTGCAACGCAGTCGTAGCAGTTTTGTTTTAAAATGCAGTGAAGAGAGGTAGCAGTATGAGGTTGGGGCTTGGTCCGGGAAGGCTGTGGGGAATGGGAGGATCCATGGAGTCGAGGTGTCAGCTACATCTCCCATTGAGCGTGCATGTAGCCTGGAGGTATAGATGCTGTTGCCACAGTGGAAAAGTACTAAGATGACATAATAGTTTGAGCACTTAAACTATGGAATGAAAGACAGAGGTTTTAACACCTCTTTCCTGGGAAAAAAAAATCCAGAAGTTCCAGAGAACTTCTCAGCTATAGAAATCCAGGATTTTTACTCCTGTGGTACAGCCATGTTGTGCATTGTTCTCACTTTCCTTCCTTGTTCTTCTCTTTTTCTCTAAGCACATTCTTCTGTGCCTGTGGGCTTTCTGCATCCTCCTCCTGACGTGCCTAAGTTTCTTTTTCTTCTGTTTTGACCACAGAGTACGTGTTGTGCATTCCAGGCTTGGGCCAGTCTGCTGACACTTGGATTTGTGATTCCTGTTTTCCAAGTGCCCAACTCCTTCACTGAATCCATTCATTCCCATGTCACCTTGTGATTTGACAACTGTGAAGGATAGTCTAGTCTCATCTATGAGAAACATTGGAAAACACTGTCACAATTTCAGATGGCAGAAAGATAAAGAGCTCTTTTAATAGGTTTAAATATATTTTGCATTTACCCATAGCAAATGGCAGCCCTGTAGCAGACAGGGCATAGTGATTCTTCTGTCCTATTGTCTAATCAGGTTTCTAATGATCTGTGTCAAGACTTCTAGTTTTTTTAGTCATTAAAAAATATGTTTTGTTATAAAATACAATTTTCATTTAAGAAAGGTTAATGGAAAATCTAAACTTCAGGTTTACCATGTAGAATTAAAATGCATTCTGTTCCCATACAAAATATATTCAATTAAATGTGCCTCTGCTCTAGAAAGAATTTATGCCTTTTCTGGCATAAACAGAGCCTCTAAGTCTTTGGTTTTTCCTTTCTCCAAATGTTGGAATCAGTCCTTCCTCCTTCAAGCTCTTGAAGCACAACATACTCTTTCTGTAGGTTACCAAATCCAGCCTCTAGCATGAGAAATAAACTTCAGAGCCTCTGATCATTTGGTGGACAACATTTGGTGCCTAGTGACATCCATAAGCTCACACGAGCTTATGAAGCATCTTATTTCAAGTATCATTGCCTTTCTTTTCAGGGGAAAGAATTTTCCATCTAAATGCAGGGTCTGATTTTGGTCTGCATGGGAAAGCTGCACTAAAATTAAAGGGACTCCAGTTACAAGTAAAGATTACTCGTATGTAGTCTTTGAATCTTGAGATTTATATTTGATGCCATATGGTCAGGGGGAATCATGCAGCACAACAGCAATGATACTACAGGCTTTTAGCTGCAATGAGATACTGAGTAACTTGTGAGTTTGGTTTTAATTTATTAGACTGGTAGTATATGTGAGTTTTCAGTTGCTACATTAAGAGATTTTGGAAGGGCATTGAGACAGCAAGGCAGAAACACTACTTTTGGGCAAGCTGGGGCTTGATTAAAATTGGTTTTTTCTCACAAATTGACATTCAAACCCAGGCTGAAAATCATTACTCATTTGTCCAAAGACAGCTTGTAAAAGGGAAAGGTGGAATGAGCATATTTTGATTGGATTCAAATGTATTCTGTATGCTGCATCACAAAATGCCTTATATAGCAGGTTAATCAATGAAACACGAAATGACCTTATGTTTCTGAGGTATTTGGAAGGGAAATAAAGTAGACTTAACAAAACACAAAAGTACAATTTTGCCTGTGGTCTGAAACCACATAATTTTTTATGACAAAATACCAAAGGGGAGACAATGATGAGATCAATATTTCAAATTTTCTTTGAGCTGAATAGGAACATGGTGATACTGTCTTGTTTCCCAGTTTACTGTAAAATGTAAAATACTGTCGTACTCCCTTGAGTCATTTCTTGTAACCTGTTTGACAGCCTGTAATAGGAAGAATGAAAGTGAGTGTAAGAGGAAAAACTACTAAATATTATACCCTCTCCTTTTCAAGATCTGGTCATATTTTTATCTGTACATTATTAAGTAATCATGACTGTGAATAATTTCAGCAAGATTAAATTTCATAACGTTAACTTGGATAATATACCAGCTTCAATCATGTTTGTGGACAATTGAAAATATGCCAGTCCTGCAACAAGTTCAAGAATGTGGATTTATGAACACAATTATTCTTTTAACAGAAGCGCACAAAAGACATCAGTCTATTTAGGAAAGAACAGCAGAAACTTCACCCCTAACAATGAGATGTGTTTTGTTTTGGTTTGGTGTTATAAGCCATTAAAGAGAGAAACATCTTTAAAAATGAAATTGATAAATCTAACAAGTTTATGCATATTCTAGGTTCTGTAGTAACCTGATTTTAAAACATAAACCTACACTGTTGTTGTAGATCCAGTACTTCTGAGAAAGAGACTCCATGGACAGAGAGTGAAAAAATCAGAGTGTGTGTCCGAAAACGTCCTCTAGGCCTGAGAGAAGAGCGACGTGGGGAGGTTAATATCATCACAGTGAAAGATAAAGAAACCCTGCTTCTTCATGAGAAGAAGGAGGCAGTTGATCTCACCCAGTATATTTTACAGGTAACATGCTCCACTTGAATGTTGTGTTTAAGGGCCAGTTACTTGCATGGTGGGATAAAGCGAAGTGTGCTTGGAGTTTAATTGAGGGGAAACAGAAAAAGGCTCTCTGCATTTCTTGCACTGAAATAGGTGGTGGGCTCTTCTGTGAGCTCAGCGTAGGTACACTTCACTTGCTTCTGACTTATGGCAGCCTGTGGCAGAGAACCTGAGCCCAGGATTTTAAGCCTCAAGAAACATGTCTCTTGCAGCTCTCTTTGCACATGGCAAAATAAAACCCTCTGCTACGTGCCGTTGCTGCAGGGGGATTGCCTGCTGCAGTCTCCTGGTAGTTTTCCAGGGTACTTCAGTGAGGATTTCACTTTTCACTATTTCAGCACTGTAGGTCTGTTTCAATGAATCACATACACCCTCATCCCCCTCCCTTCCTTTGTTCTCAAGTGCTTCTGAAAATTAAGCTCCCTTTTGGTCTTTGTTTCTTAATCCCAAATACCTTGTGCTGCCATACTTCAAATTCTCATTTTTGACAGACAGCACCAGGAACAGAAGTGATTTCTAGAGAGCAGCAAGCCATCCTCGCTCTACTGGGTGTTATTTTTACAGTCTGGGTCCTAGGAACAACTGCCTGGAGTATCCAGTAAAAATTCAGTTTGCAGCTCTCTCGGGCCTGGTTCATGTACCACCTTTTACGGTGTGACACATGCAGTAACTCCACCCCACTCCCTCCATCTGACTACCTATATTTGGCATTTACACCATGCTTATCTTCTTAGTATCTCAGTGCTGAAATAACCGCTACTTTAAATTCGTTATGTCAGTACAGACAAATGAAATCTTGCTATTAACCAATATAGTCCAAACAAAAGTATGCCATGGCAAAGTCTGTGTCTATCCTATAGAACCCTTGAGAACTCTGTTTTCAAGTCTGGCTGCTTGCCCTGCCTCCATCTCTGGTTCCTGTAGCAAGGAGAGCAAGGGGTAGAGAGTGTAGAGAGTTTTGGGAAGTGGTGGGAGACCCACAGTGCAGAGAGCCCATCGTGGAGCACATCTGCCCTCTGAGCTGAATGCAGCTGCTGAGACTCCCTGGTTTAACCTGCCTGTGTGTTATTGTGGTTTCTGCATCATGGAAATGATTCTCCATCCTGGAGGTCCACCACCTTAATTTACACCGTGGAGAATGTTAGACACCAGTCCAGTCCATGGAGGCTCTTTTGAAAATGTAATGTTTGTGACCATCCCTACAAAGGCTATTCTTAATCTAGAAGGAGCCCATAAATGAACTTTGTTACAGTGTTTCCAGAGACCTTGCTGCTTTTGGGTCAGATTTGGGAGCATGAGAAGTTTTGGGTTTTCTTGCCCCCTTCTGAGATAATACAATCCAGCTTTGTTTAGGAATAACTTCTCTCTCTTCTATGGCACAAAGTTTTTAAGTCTGCAGAACAGAGACAAAACAGAGACAAGTAATCACAACTGAGGACTAATTTTGAGAGAGTCAACAGTACATGGAATTCTTTTTATTGTTATAGTCTTACCATACATCTGTAGGCTGACCCATTTCAGGAATAGATGAGGGTTTTCTTTAATTAGTATTTTTCTTTTTTTTTTTCCTCCTCCCTTTTCAGAAGGCTATGGTTTGTTCTGCTTCAGAATGACGGGGAATTAAGGCATATTTGCTTTCTTCTTTTTTTTTTTCCCTCTACCTTCATTCTCCTTGATTAGTTGTAATGATGTGTTGCTGCATATGTCATGCTGCATGTTAAATGTGCTAGATCACACTGTACCTGATCCAAAGTCATATGAAGTCACTAGAAGGACTTCTGTTTTTAAATTTACCTTTGAGTGGGAATGAAGGGGACGTGAAACATATTCATTTTCATGTAAAGACCATATTTCTTTTTCATATTTATTTTTCAGCATGTTTTTTATTTTGATGAAGTCTTTGGGGAGTCATGTACCAATCAGGATGTGTATATGAAGACAGCTCATCCTCTCATTCAGCATATTTTTAACGGGTAGGGCATCAGCGCTTACATTTGTTATTTTTTGCCTTTTTGTTTTTCAATTTCATATACTGCTTTAATTTTCCTTTTGCAATTTTCATCTTTTGCACAATACATTCATTTCACCTTTGCCACATACCTTCCCCCTTTTAGAATATCTTTGCAATTTTTGCAAAATAAATCAAGGGAAACTTTCTTCACATTTGGTGAGAAATCTAAATCACGGAGGAAGTTAAAATTGTACTTCAACAAAGGTCCATTGCAACAAAGAGACACCCTGGCCAGCCTAGAATGAAAAAATGTGTGCCAGGATTTCTGAAGTCTAATCTCCACTCTAACAAAAGCTTCTGTGTGGTATAGCACGTTCATCTCTAGAGGAATAGCGTTACCTCTTTCATGAAACTGCAGTGAAATATTTTTTTATGTATTTGTACCATTCACAGGGCAATAGAAATTATTAATTACCTTGGGATTTACTTTTATTTTATTGATTTATAGTTGCTTAGAGATTTAATTACGACTACATACTTCCTGAGTAATGGGAAATTGATGGTGGCTTTACATGAGTGACCCTATTTTCACACAAAGTAACAAGCGTGAATATAATTATGGTTTTGAGTCTTTGAAGGAAAGATTTACATATCCATGGTGAAAATTAACAAAATGGAGCATTCTGTTACTGAAAATTTTCAAGTATCATCAGCAAAGATAGACAGTGTCATGCTCTTGAGAAAAGGCAAGTGAAAAAGGAGAATGAGGCTTGTAGCTTGCTGTGTAGTAATTACTAAAGGCACAGCTCACATTACAGCTAATCCAGTAATGCCACCAAAAGACATGCCAGTGTTTTTTCTCAGCTTTCCCTAACTTTTCTGTCCCTCCTGCTGCATCCCTTTCACTCACGTTGCTCTAATATGACACCATGGTGAGCTAATTCTGAAATCTAGGCTCTCAAGAAATTGTTCCCTATGCTTACTGCAGCCCTACCTTTTTACACATTTCTCTGCCAGGATACTGAGCCAGCTAAAAAGTCCTTTTTTAAGGTAGGGGAGTAATAAATAATTTGTTCCGTAGTATTTCTTCTTCAGTTCCCTGAATCTGTTCACATCATACTTGTGGGTTCCATGCTTGTATAAAAGCAAGGGTGAGGAAGGAGAAGTAGGCACACAATAACCTCAATTTAGATGGGCTTGAAGTGCAGTTTGGGCTGTATCCTGAGACATCCTTGGAACTGTATGTGCATGGACACTATCACCTGGTAATATCACTTATCAGGTGATAATGATGCCAAAACTAGAGCAATCTGGCAGACAGTGAGTGAGCCCAACAGCTCTCTGCCACTGAAAGTTGATGAATCTGTTCCTTACCTTTCACTAGACACATTCTCATAGGTTACATGAAGCCAATTTGGGCATATTCTGTGATCCTTTGTGAGGTGTACTTTAATCCACTGGAACAGCAGAAAATTAGCTTGCAAAAAAAGTGGAAAGCCTTCTGCTGTTGCAGTGAAGTCAAACATCAGAGGCAGCAGAGGGAGGGGTGGGTCAGCGGGGTCGGTCACACAGCTGGGAGCAGAGGACAGGAAGAGCAAGACCTTCCCCTAAGCAATGACAAGCCTTTAGATTGACTTAGCAGGACTGCAGCCTGAGACTAACTAACTTCACTCAGTAAATTATAATGCTGCGGTGTTAATTTTCATCAAGTACAACATGTGTTCATATAGAGCCTGACTTGTGGCTGTTTTGCATCTCATATCACGGTCATTTTTCTCTGTGATTCATAGTCAGTAGGGCACCCATTCATAATCCTATGATACTTATGTAGCATCTAAACAGCTGGAAGAGTAATAATGAATTCTTAGTTCCCTTCGATGCATTTTTGGCATCTGGAAGAAAGGAAGACAGCCAGCACTTCGTGACACGCCAGTTCTCCACAGGACACGCTTGAGAATCACTGTTAAGTGTTTTTTGCAGTTTCCCAGATAAGATAGCAAACCAAACCTCATTGCTATGAGGCCACTATAGATAGATATAGACACTGCAGAATCTTTTTTAATAGGTATGAATAAACTAAAAATATGTTATTTTCTCAGAGGCAATGCAACCTGCTTTGCATATGGGCAGACTGGTGCTGGCAAGACTTACACCATGATAGGTACTCACCGGAACCCAGGACTCTACGCCTTGGCTGCCAAGGACATCTTTAGACACCTGGAAGCATCACCGTCAAGGAAAGATCTCCTTGTTTTGATCAGTTTTTATGAGATCTACTGCGGACAGCTTTATGACTTGCTAAACAGAAGGAAGAGGTATTTAAATAAAAATACGCGTTGCTATAAACCTATGGTTATGAATCAGTCGGTTACTGTTTATAAATCAGTTACAGTTTCATGCAATTACATGTTACCATTTATAGTACAAGTTATGTACTTAGGGTGTACCTAGGAGCTAGTTAGAGAGGAAGGCAGAATCTGACACTAAATACTGTGGCATTGATAAGGCCTCCTGGTTTTTACTATTTTGGGGGGTGGAATAAGTAAGAATAAGGACCGATGGTTGAATATGAGCTCATGCTGCTTTGCTTGCACTGTGATAATGTTATAGCTCAACATCCATAGATAGAGAAAGAACCTTGTTGTGGCCAGAAGTTCTTACTTGAACCATTGTGGAGCCCCTGTGTTCCCCTGCTCAAACATAACCTCTGGCTGTCCCTCTTGCTGTGCCAGGGGGGCTTTGGCTCTTGCCACTCTAGTCTCTGTAGACCCCTTTGATCTCCCACTCATCATGCTTGTCACTGCAGAGTCTGCTCCCCTTCTACCTGAGCACCTTTACCTGTCAGCCCAGTGACTCAGCCAGAGCAAGCCTCTGCAGGAGATGCTTCCATCACCCTCAGCAGTAGCATTTCAGCCCCCAAATCATTTGGGTGGATACATACTCCTGCAGGAGCTCCATCTGGAATGGGAATTGGCACAACTCAGTACATACTTGGTATAAAAAAAATCATTGTGGTCTGAAATCTCTAAATAAAATAACAGTCAGTTGAGATCTGAGCAGTGAAATCTTTTCAGAGTGATCTTGAGGGAACATCACCTGTCAGGTGGAGGCCTTTAGGAACCTGGAGAGCACTATCCTTAGAGCACACTAGAGGGCTCAGGAGGGAGGCCTTCTGCCTGGGGGAGTGAGCATCTATCTCTTCACACAGGAAGCACCTATTTCCATGCATGTGTGTTCCCTTTCTCCAAAACAGCCTTTGAGACACAGTCAGTGTAATCTGCTATGTAAGGAGTTGATTTACTAAGGAAGAAAGAGTGTTATATTCTCTGCGTGCCCATTAACTGTCCTACATGTCATTGAATGAGAAGATTAAACTTCCTCCTGTGTGCATCATGTCTGTGCCCTTCCCATACACTGTAATGCTTCTGTGTGAGTCAGAGCAGAGGTGCTCTGAAATCTGGCTCTGTGGCTATGGGAGCTGCTTTAAAATCCTGGCTGAAAATCTTGACAACTTGAACGAAGCGTAACTCACAGTCTGAACTTCCAAGAGAGGTCTGAGATGCAGTTTAAAGAGAGACAGGAACTCTAAAATGTAAACATGATAATTTACTTCACTGCTTTATTATATTCCTGAACTAGCAGAAATGCATTGCCAATTCCTCTTTAACAGTGGAATGTCAGTGGTACATCTTATAAATTAAATACTTCAGCTCTGAAAATAAATGAATGACAGTGATCCTCCCCTCAGTCAGTAGCCATGGCTGCTTTTTCACAGTGTTGTAGCACTGAAATGTGTTTTCATTGCTACTATTTGAGATTTCAGAAATCTTCTTTGTGCGCTATTTCATTTCCAGACTGTTTGCAAGAGAAGACAGCAAACACGTCGTTCAAATAGTTGGACTGCGGGAGGTTCAGGTGGACTCTGTAGATCTGCTATTGGAGGTAACCTCTATGTTTGCGATAATTTTTTGTCTTCTACAGACTTATTTGCTTATTTGTGAGATATGTCATTTACAGATACTGTTATTTATTGTATAGTTGTCATGGTTTAAGCCAAATTGGCTTACGACAGTGACAGATGCTCTCCCTCACTTTCTCACTCCAGGAGAAAAAGGGGAGAGATAAAGAGATTTATGAGTTTAGAATGAATTAAACTAGTTTAATTAAATATTAATATTAAAATAAAAAAGGAAATAATGAAAAAGATACAATATATACAAAACTGTATCAAGCTCCCAGGATGACAGCACTGGCAGGCACTGGGGAAGTACCAGCCTGGTCTCAGCAACAGATGGGAACTGTATTCCAGCTCCGAAGTCAGGAACATAGATCAGGATCAAAGGCAGGGTCTCTGTTTGGACAGAGATCCTCTTTGGATGTCTGCCATTAAAGAAAAAGGACTGAGCCTTTGGTCCCTGAGCTTTTATACTGAGCATGGGCAGATGGGATGGAATATCCTGTTGGTCAGGTTTGGGTCACCTGTCCTGTCTGCTCCTCCCCACAATTGTGACCCCTCTACGCTTTTCCATTTCCGACCCTCCAATGGGGCAACTAACAAAAAGCCAAATTGGCTTACGACAGTGACAGATGCTCTCCCTCACTTTCTCACTCCAGGAGAAAAAGGGGAGAGATAAAGAGATTTATGAGTTTAGAATGAATTAAACTAGTTTAATTAAATATTAATATTAAAATAAAAAAGGAAATAATGAAAAAGATACAATATATACAAAACTGTATCAAGCTCCCAGGATGACAGCACTGGCAGGCACTGGGGAAGTACCAGCCTGGTCTCAGCAACAGATGGGAACTGTATTCCAGCTCCGAAGTCAGGAACATAGATCAGGATCAAAGGCAGGGTCTCTGTTTGGACAGAGATCCTCTTTGGATGTCTGCCATTAAAGAAAAAGGACTGAGCCTTTGGTCCCTGAGCTTTTATACTGAGCATGGGCAGATGGGATGGAATATCCTGTTGGTCAGGTTTGGGTCACCTGTCCTGTCTGCTCCTCCCCACAATTGTGACCCCTCTACGCTTTTCCATTTCCGACCCTCCAACGGGGCAACTAACAAAATTAACTGACCTTGGTTGTTATAGCAATAAGTATAAGGAAAAGCCTCTCTGCATACTGTTCCTTGGCATGAAGTACAGACATCGGTCTTACACACTGAGAACGAACAGTTTTCTTCACAATATGCTGTTAATTTCAGAGGATTAGAAGAAGAGGCATAGCTGAAATGTAAAATTACTGAACAGAAAGTTGGTTCTGTTCGACCTGAAACCAGGACAGTAGTACCTCTGCATGTTCCTGTTTAGGGTTCTGAAATTGACAACCCCAGCAGAACCCTGAGGAGTGCTATTAAAAGTGCCTTTATTCAGTAATCTTCTTGGGTCACTGCGGCTTGTGGATGATATGCAAGCTGTTGATTTACAGCTGTCGCTTCTGCTGCCACTCCTTTGCCAGAAGAAGGAAAGATCATTGCCAAGAAATAGACTGCTATCACTATTCCAGAAATTAAATACTGTCCCAGCAAGGGACCCCGGAAGCTGGATAAGTATTTTCTCCCAGTTTCTTTGGCTTCTTTGAACTTAAATTTTCTGTGTTGAAGGTACATAGGTGTGGGACAGAAGATACAAATTTGAAAATTAATAGAACTACAAATTAGAAAATACTCAAAATTGAGATAATCTGAACTAGGATTAAGACATTGCTTAGATCATGATGGGTATTAATGGCCAAGTAAAATTAGATTCTTTAAACAGTAGCTGATGTTCAGCACAAGTAAGGCTTCAGTTTCCCTTAACTGCCTGGCTGAGCCCTGAAAGAGCACTGGCAAATTTTCTGCATTGTCCCGCAGCAAGCCAGCTGGTTAAATCTGATTTCTATTTAGCCTGACTTTGCATAGTTTAATTTCTTTCTCAGTAAGGAAGTGTAAATTACAAGTGCCTGATAGTGTAATTGACTAATTAAAATTGGCATGGTGTTGCCCACTTATATTCTATTTAATTTTCTTCTTCATCTTCCCATTAACTCCAAGCTTCAGGACATGCTCATGATGTTTCTGCAAATTAGAGTGTAAATTTGCTATATGGTTGATTAACACATTCCTCTGTATTATCACATTCCACACAGAGATGAGCTGTTAAATGACTTCATTCTTACAGGTATCTCGGCAAAAAAGTAATTTTATATTGTCCACAGGTTCTTTTTGAGCACAGAAATGTCACTGGTTTGATTCGGAGCTTCTGAATAGCCTGCAGCAGATAATATGGAGAGAGTCTTGAATGCATCCCTAGTTATTTGCTATTCATTGATGTTGGCTTTGGTTCAGAAATTATGTGTGTTTCACACTAATATAATGCTCATGAGCTGCAGCAGTTGGTTAGGTTGCTGGTTGAGAACTGGCCACTCAAAGGCATGAATAATGCACATCTGTCAACTGAGAACATATTGATTTTACTAGATAATATTTTAATTTGTTCTTACAACCGGAAACAAAATTAATGACTGTTTTATGAATGCTCTGCTGCAGTTCCTAGACATTCTGCAAGAGTCCTTAAAAATATGCAAAAGTGAATTATCCAGATTTGTATCTTGAAGGAACCTTTGTGGTTCTGCCTCTCTTCCTTGTTTTCTTATTTTATTCTTGTATTGAGTATAATTGATCTTTTAACTTTGTTCTTTACTCTGGCATAATTTCTTTTAGTTATGGAAACGGAAAAAGGTTTTTGGAACTTTGTATTCTGCGTGTAACTTTCTGGATAACCACACCCATCCATTACATGAGAAAGTGAAATTTTAAAAGAACGCAACAAACAGTCAATTCCCTGAGTCTCTTAGGTTATGTCTGTAGTCTTAATTTATTTCATTTCTGCCACACTTTTGTGTTTAATTTCATAGTCAGGATATTTTGCAAGTCTGAGTGAATATGTGGTGCAACAACTTCTTACTTGCAAGTAAGCTCTCCAAGCTCCGTAGTGTCACTGCAAGGAAATCCACGTGCAAAGTTCTGAAAGGCACATTGGAAGGGATCCAGTCTAATTTAACATCTGCCTCGTGCCAGATTTTAAGGCTGTAATGAAACCATTCCTCCTACTGTTACCTCATCTTATGTAGACAAAATCTCTTCCTGAAAGGTTGTGTTTCTATTTACAATTTGCTTGGATTTTGCCCCCTTACTTTGCAGGTGATTTTGAAGGGGGGGAAAGAACGTAGCACAGGAGCTACTGGAGTCAACTCGGATTCCTCTCGATCTCACGCTATCATCCAAATCCAAATTAAAGACACAGCCAACAGGACATTTGGAAGGTAAGACTAGAAGTGGGAGTGCTCAGGGCTGATGAGGAAGTTGTCCAGGAGATAAACAAAGAGGAGGCGTTGAGTTAGTGGGCAGCTGTGAGTTAAATCAGAAGATGGGGTTCAAAAGGGACTTTGAGAAGTTTCACAGTGCTTTCTTCTGTTCCCAAGGAGAGCGCTTAAGCCGCATGTGTGAGAGCTTTGTCAAACTTGTTTGTAAAAATTTCCAGTGAAGGAGCTTGGCAATCAAATCCATCTCTTCATGTTCAGTGTTAGAAAGCCTTTGGTGTCTGGCGTTAATCTGGCTAAAAGTAGCTGTCTGCAATGGGCATATCCACATGTGAGGTTGTCATCTTTGAAGTCAGTAGAAAGAAATAGTAATTTTTGAGATCCAATTCATGCCATTCTGCAGAGTCACTTAAATTAGGTCAGGTGGATTTGCCCCTCAAAGCATGTCTGTCCTGTAATTGACTACAAAGGGAGCCTGGGATGAGTAGCTCAGGCGGAGATGGTTCCATTAAAGATGTTTGCCTTTGGCCAAAGGAATCATAGTAGCTCACCTAAACCTCCCTGATAATTTGAGAGTGTGACTCTGATGCTATCTGCAGCAGACAAGAAGAGCAGTTTATTTAGCCTTGTAGCAGTCGTTTTATGTATTTAAGGACTAATTGTACCTCTTCCCAGTCTTTCTTTCTCGACTAAACAACGCCAAGAAAGAGGTCTGAGGAAAGAGGCCTAGGTATCTATATTACTGCTGAGTGTCAAAAACCATGCTGACACACCCTTCCAGCAGCTACAGTGCAGCCTTGTTTCCCAGGATCTCATTTTAAATACAAGGCAAAATGGAAGAGCCACAAATAGTGGGGAGAGGAAAAGGCAGAACAGGCAGGCTTAGAAATGCAAGTGTATGTGGTTATGTAGGTGTGGCATGTGTGCCATTTTTTCTGTTACTGAAAGCGGGGTGGATCTGGTGTGGGGAAAGGATCCCAAGATATGCCTGTAAGAGAAGTCAGGGCAGTTCCAGAAACAGAAGGGCAAAGACAAAGCTACAGTGCAACAGTCAGTACAGCAGCTGGCACCCAGAGCTAGGAAATGTGAGAGGGAGTAATGGACATTTGGGGAAGGAAGGGAAAAGGAACACTGAGAGCTCAGTGTATTACTTACTGCACTGGAAATTTCTGTTCATATTGCCCTGAATTCCCATTTGGCAGGGCAGTTATCTCTTTTACCTGGAAGGAGAATAAAGAAATGTACAATTTCTTTAATTGTGTTATTAGGAAAATACAAGCACAGTGATTATCTGGAGAGATTAATGCGCTGCGCTTTAAACAGCTGATCCATTAAATTGTGGAGCAATCTCATCACATGCAATACCTTTGATTACGATTGTGTTAGTGCCAGGATGCTCTGACACTGTTCCTGCTCCTGTGCTTATTTTGGTGCCTCAGGTATTTCCAGTGGGTATTTATTTTTGTTCAAAAGTAATTATTCCTAATCATTCTCCTCATGTCATCTGTTGCAGCCCTCTGATTTGAAAATAAGAAAAATGAAAAAGAAAAAGGAAAAAAAAGCCCCTAAAATAAATGCAACTTTGTTTTTTGTAGGATATCATTCATTGACTTGGCTGGCAGTGAAAGAGCAGCTGATGCCAGAGACTCAGATCGACAAACAAAAATGGAAGGAGCTGAAATAAACCAAAGTCTTTTAGCAGTAAGCTACTAACATGTCTGGGGAAGGTTTTGTATTTGATTATTAGCATGTGTTTTAGGATAAAAATGAGCTACAGAATAATATATGTCTATATGTTTTGTGATGCAAATAAAGTCTTTTTAATCCATTCTTGCAAACAGCCAGGTAAATACAGCATGGAGAATGTTAGGTATAGTATAATAAGTGTCCCATATTTTATGTAGGAAGTTTTGTCTGTTTTAATTCTAGAGAATATTGGCTTGGGATTGCCATATTTGTTTCATAAAAGCACATTGTTCCTGCTGTTTATCTTCACTGCTTGAACTCAGACTTCTCTTTCAAATCAGGAGTAAAGGAATAAATACACAAGAGCATAGAAACTGGCAGTTTGTGTTTGGGGAAAAAGAAGCAGGAAGAAATACACTCTTAATGCAAACTGTCTTTTATAGAAGTACTTTTTATAAAAGTTACATAAAGAGGGACAAGGAGCAGAGAAATGCCATCTAAGATAAAGCCAAGTGCTTCTAAGTATAAATTGTGCAGAATACACTGCACCTTCTTTAATTTAAATGCACAAAGCTCACTGATGACTTGGTGCGTGCTTTAACCCCAGCTGGCAGCTAGGACTATGCAGCTGCTCAGGCAGTCCTCCCCCTTCCCCTAGAAGGGTAGGGAGAAGAGGGAGAAAAGGAGGGGAGAGGCAAAGGAAAGAAAACTTGTGGGTTGAGGTAAAGACAGTTTAATAGAACAATAACAGAAAAGGAAAACAACAACAAATAATAATAATGACAGAAGTCACGCTCACCGCTCAGTGAATTATTACCTTTCAGAGCAGTGATGATGAGTATTCACCCCCTGGCTAACTCCATTTATATACACTTACAGTGCAGAATACTCCACTGGCCACTCCATCCTTCTATCTAGGCTCCTTCTGAGCTTCTATGGGAAGCTGAAAAGAGTCCTTGTCTAGTATAAACATCACCTAGCAACAACTACAGCAATATGCATTATTGACATTCCTTTCATACCAAATCTGAAACACAGCAACCACTAGAAAGAAAATTAACTCTGTCCCAGCTGCAACCAGGGCACCGAGGGCTTCTCTAAGTGAAGCCAAATCAGTGATTATGAGTCAAGAGTGAAGAATGTAGTGCACACAGCAATACTGTGTGGGGTAAATAAGTGGTGACTTGCTCTGTTTTGAGAATTGAGGATGTTCTTTTCCACAGAGGCTTTTCTGCTGTGGAGTATTAGCATTCATACTGGGAGACAGCATGTAAAGTGAGTGTGTTTCTTGCACTTCATGCTTTCTTCAGTACTTGCTGGTGCATAACTGAGTTGTTCTGAGTTATGGAGAGCTGGGACCTGAACAGAAAGGATTTCAAGTAGAAGATGTTCAGGTATTGCAATTATTAGAAGCAAAATAAAAAAAATCGGAATAGTTTGATCCCTTACTTGTTAGAGGTGTGATTTTTAATAAAATGCAGTAAAGGTGAGAAATACGTGTCATTTTAAGTGGGTGTATGTAGAATGTAGAAAGGCTTTAAATGTAGAAAGGCTGTTTCCTGCTAGTATCACCATGACAATACTGTAATCTGCTTGTTTTTCCCTTAATACTTGCTCAAAGTGACTTGTCTCATGGCTATAGAGTCCATTTCCGCCAATTTTAGAGAGCATCCAGGCTTGATATGGAGCGTGATGCTATTGTGCTTATTCCAGTGGAAACATGGAAAAAAGTGCACATCTTTCAGTCTGGATATGACATCTTTTTCCGAGGCTGGTAGTAAACCAGGGGATGTTTCTTCAAGACTACAGGCTACCTCTGTTGCTGGTTATTAACAAGAAGATCTGAAACCTCCTGTGAAAGGCAAGGGTGTAGCTAGCTGCTCATGTTCTGTTAGTTTTAATGGGAGCTCTGCAGCTGTTATCTCCACTCCGTGGGGCAGTCTGTTGCTTCATGATCGCTGTTTTGTGTATAGTCCTTATTAGCCTGTGAGAGGCCGCAGCGACGTGTTTGTTTAGACAAACAGGCAGTATCTATACTACCTTTTTTTCAGAATGGGTAGAGCTTCTTTTAGAAGAAATTTATAAGAGATGGAGCTCAAAAAGCTCTCTTCTCGGGGTGTTACAGGTACCTGTGCAGCAGCTGTGCCCTCTTTGAGTGCAGCCAAACTGCTGCTGAGACCTGATCTAGCAGAAGCTGGCCATTTGTGGCTGTGGCAGCAGCAAACTCCTCTTGTGAGGGACATCAGATAGGAGTCAAAAGCACATGAGGGAATAGTACACAGGCTAGGTAGATTAGGTTTGATGAAATTCAGTTACTTGCCAGTGTGGCTGATGTGGTTTTGTTTTTTCTTTTCCTTTTTGTAGCTAAAGGAATGCATTCGGGCGTTGGATCAGGAACATGCACATACTCCTTTCCGGCAAAGCAAATTAACTCAGGTAAAACAAGCAGAAAGGCAACAGTAGAGATTTCCCTGATGAGGACAAAATAAAAAAAATAATAATTTTTAAAACGGCATAATTTGATAACTGCTATTAAACTCTTGAAGAAAAGAGAAGCGCGTAACTTTTGCAAACATTAATCTTAAAGATAATCACAGAATTAAGAACAAATGCCAGTTTCCCCCGTCAGCCTGGGAATTTGCATGGTAAAAACCAAATAAACCAAAACCTAAAACCAAACAGAAACCCCAGTCACTACCTTCCAGACTCATTCAGTTACCATCCATCTCCACCCACTCTGCAACCAATCTTGCATCTTCTGTGCAGTAACAGTCATGGCAGATTTCATCAACATTTATTCACTCGGGTTGTAACATATGCTTTATTCCTCAAAACATATGGGCACCCTTGTGGCACCTGGTGCAAGGGCTTGTTCAGAGCCCTGAATAACACTTGTATTCATTTTAAATTGTAAACAAAGTATTACAAGACAAGTTGAGACAAGAGGACTACATTTAAAAAAAACCCAAAAACAACACACACACACAAAAAGACAGACAGTAACAGGGCATCACCTGACTCCTCTCAAACCACGTCTGTACACATTTCTAATTTACAGGGAATGCAAGGTACACGAATTGCTAACAATCTTATTTTTTTCTTTCCAACCCTAGGTGCTAAAGGATTCTTTCATTGGCAATTCCAAGACGTGTATGATAGCCAATGTATCACCTAGCCACATAGCTACAGAGCATACCCTGAACACCTTACGATACGCTGACAGGTAGGTGATGAAGCTCCATATTCCCAAGGTGAAAAACACAAAGAAAAAAAAGTAATGCATGATGTTTCTGGTTATGGTTTTTTTGTTTGCATTGAAGTGTTGATATAGGCAAGAAATGCAATTTTCACAATGCAAGTAAAATCCTTTCCAACTCTTATGTTTGGTCTTGAAATTCTTTGGGTCTTTTAAATCCTTTCTGATGAGAGCTTTAGTGATGAAGATATCACTGTGCTCCCTGCAACTGCAGGATTACTAACCTCAGCATTCAAAAGGTTTGTTTTGGTTTTGAATTTCAGTTGTGTCTAGAATGTGTGCAAGTCCTTTACCCTCCCTCCTACACAGGAGGAGGTAAATTACCAGCTGTGCAGTGCTGGGCTTAAGAGGACAAGAAGTGCTTAAGAGGGAAAGGAACCAGTTGAGGGGATAGGGTGACACCAGGTAAGCAGCTCTTCACTTGCAGTGATGAGCCTGATTCAGGAGCTCCACAGCTCCGTAAATATCACCTGAGCTAATTGGCCTCACTGCAACTACTCCAACAACTGTGATGTCCTGTGGAGAGCACTAGTGAGCTGGCACTGTGCCACGTGTTTTGATGCCTTTGTGCATGACTGACAATTAAAACAGAAATCATGACATTGAATTCAGTGTTTAGCCTTAATATGTGGAAGCATCAGTTTGTTCTGAAGACACTGTAGTTTGTTCTGAAGACACTGTTGTTTATCTGAAAGCATGACACCTTCTAAAGCCAGCTTCATTTACAGGGTCAAAGAGCTGAAGAAAGGGATTAAGTTTTCTACCCCCGTCACAAACAGGCATCGGACTGCTGGAAATGTATCTCCAAAACGTGTCCAAAACTCAATCTCTTTGCCACCCGGGGAAAAGAGCTCTCCAAAGAAAGTGAAGCTGGGCCTCCAGCATCCCTCAAATGCTACAAAAACAAAGGCATGTCCTGCAGCACTCCAGCCACCCAGTGTCCCTTTTAGCTCTACCCCCAGGGGAATCAACAAAGGACATGCCTACAAAGGAAGCCCCAGCTCACCGTGGTTCCACCGTGCTAGCCCCATGAAGGGAGTCCTACGGATAGCACATCCCCTGAAGAAGAAAACTGATGATGTGTCCTCCCACTCTGAAAAGAACCCCACTGCAAAGGATTTCATCACCAAAAATGCTGTCACAGTGGAAACAAAAGAAAGTGTCCAGAGAGACAAGTATACGCAAGACAGGCCACCTATCCAGTGCCTGAAAGTCCAGACAGTGCAACCTGTTCAGAAACAGCTTGTTTCTAGAGAGGAATTTTCCTTTGGAGATGGGAATCTGCCTTCCGATGGCAGACAAGAATGGGGAAACACCTTTGCTAAACAATCTGTTGAAAGCTGGACAAATCTGCCTCCATTTCAGAAGGAAAGGGAAGAGCATTTACGTCTTTATCACCAGCAGTTTCAGCAGCCACCTATTCTACAGCAAAAATTGAACTATCAACCTCTTGAGAAATTCTTAATGCAATACAAGCCCCAGGAGATTCAAGTGAAGCAGGAGCTGAGCCTTACTCCCACGGAAGTACAGAGCAAAGAGGGGATGCAGCTGGAAGATCTGGATGACAGTGATTTCAGTGAAGATTCTTTCTCACCTGTCTGTAGTCAAAAGAGCGTGAAAAGAAGAAACACCAACAAATGCAGTCAACATTCATTTTTCCTTCATCAAAGAGAACAAGGAACTGAAGAAGAGCAAAAAGGCCAAAAGCGACAGGACTTATTTTTTAAATATGCAATACCCACACAAGAACATGAACTGGATGACAGCTGGGACTGCAGTAAGGGCAGCCCAAAGATGGAGGAATCCATTAAAAATGCAGGCTGCAATAAAAGTCCATCAGACTGGAGCTATGACTTATCTGTTGAGTCCTCTCCAAGCAATGCTGCAGAAAAACCTTACTGCCTGCAAGAAGATTCGGCTTGTAACTGGAAAATTGGCAAAGATTTCCTGGCTGATCACAAACAGTATGAATCCAAGCACAGATGTCTTGTTCACTCCAGTGAAGCCACCTTAACTCCAGAAAAGGATGCTTCCAGCTCATATATTTCTCCTGTACTGAAATCAGGAACTCTAGAGTGCAAAGACATCGACCTCCACCATGAAGAGAAGGAAGAATCCACTTTGGATAGACAGGCTGCCCTTGCAGAAGATGTAAAATGGAAAGCTCAAAAAAATTTAGTTAACTATCATGGATTTCCCAGTTGTTCCTCAGAATTCACTTCCGAGCTAACAGGTCCTCTCATGGCATCCCTTCCTGACTATGAGGAGACAACTGATACAGAGACAGTGTCTTCTTCTAACCAAGAGAAGTCCCCCCGCGTGAAGCAGATGTCGGCCAGGAGCATGCATGGCTCCCAGGCCAGGTTTGAGGAGGAAGGCTGGCAGTGTACGAGAAGCAGAGCTCTGACAGACAGCATGCTGGAGCTAGGGGAGCCAATGCGTCGTGGTGGCAGGCACTGCATCCTGCTGCATTCCCCACAGAGAGGGGACAGGTGGCTTCCACCCGCCTGCTGTGACCTGAAGCCCTGCTGCTGCCTTCTAGGCTCGGGTTCACCAAGGAAAGGAGTCGCCCTCAGTTTGTTTGTTGGAGGTGACCTGAGGGAAACATCTGCAGCTGAATCCACGGGCTCCAGGGGAGAGAGAGAGGGTGGTTCCTTTCTCAGCAACTCAACGTGCAAAGACTACTCGGGTGGCAGACAGCGTGGAGCTGAGGTTAAAGATAGTACTGCTTATTCAGGAAAGTCTAACTCAGATCAAAGACCCAGTGCTGAGCTCGTGGCTCAGGAAATGAATGCCAATATCCCTGAAAAGAGCTACTTTCCAGGTGCACCGTGCTTTCTCAGTGTGGGAAATATGGATTATGCAGCCCAGCCCCCCTCTCAAGAAGTCAGCCTGGTGTTGCAGCCCAAGTCGTCACTGAGGAATGAGGACTTCAGTTCCTCTGAAGACCCAGCCAAGTCATCGTTCAGCAATGAGGAAGTGGGTTTGCTAAAAACCAAGTTAATGCAGAGTAATTTTACACAAGAGATCTGTGCTGCGGATTCGGGATCTGGAACCAAAGATAATCAGCCATTAACAAATGCAAAGAGCCCCTCAGGCATGTCCAGCAGCAGCTCCCTAAGTGCTACGTCAGAGATGGGAAAATGGCAGAGGGAGGCCCTTGAGAAGGCACAGTAAGTTTTGCTTCTCACTGGGGTTTGTCATGAAGCTTAGAAGTTCTAGAAATTTAATACATTTACCTTTATTTGTATATCTACTCAGATGTACTTTTAAAAATGATGGAAAAATCAATCTATGAAATAATTATTTAGTAAGATTAACAATGATTTATAGTCATTATCTTATAAATTCATGATTGCTTGTTATTGAGTGACATTTTAAAATCTCACAGGAAGCCAGTTATTTTATTAGAGCTTCCTAGGATAATGCTAGAGGAATGAATATTATAATGCAAGCTGCAGTTCTCAGTAACTAACTGGCTTCCTGTAAGCTGTCAAGTACCTAAAATATATTGAAACCTCCCATCAAGAAGCAGGTGATAGCTGTTCCATCCCTATGGCAAGAAAAACAGCTCGAGGGGCTGGTTGTAGAGCTTCAGAGTACTACAGGCTGCTGCTGTCAGCTCCCAAGGACTGAACTGCTTTCACCTGACTGAAAATATGTTGCTGGTCAGAGAAACTTGCTCAGAGGAATAAACAGCTCTGCCTGTTTTTCACCAAAAATGACTTGCAGCCTCACGGTTGCAAGCCATCTCACCAATTGATTAGACAGTATTTTTGCTCCTAGATTTCCCTACAGTAAAAAGCAGAAGGTACCCCCTGTGCTGCCTGTTGCTAATGAGAGGCTGTGGTCACTCCTCTCTGAGCAATCCTCAGTCGTCAAGACCTTCTTTAACCCCAAACCAGCGCAGTCCACTGCACTTTGAGGAGCACTGGTGTGCCCTGTCCGAATGCCAGGGACACAGCGCAGCACGGGTTCCTCTGGGGTGTTCCTCCTTCTTAAAGATGTATTGAGGGTAATTGCAGGTGGTGCAGTGGGCTGTGTAACCAACGGTGTGTTTTGTGTTAATCAGACAGGCTGTGATTCGGGCCCATCGGCAGCAGCTGGATGAAATGGCATCCTTGTGCTTCAAGGAGGAGTGCTTGATAAATCAGATGTCAGCAATGGTAAGTGTTTCAGAGGATCGTCTCGGTGCCCGTTGAACCCGCATAAATTAACCTCAGTGACTATTAACTCGGCTTAGTGGTGTGACCTTCCTCATCAGATCTTCCTCCTCCTGTCACTCCTCTCCCTGAGCCCTGGGGGAGGCTGCTCATTCTCAGAACCTCTTGTGTCTCTGCCAGTCTCCACACTGCCAGCTCCCTGGGGAAGAAGGAGACTGATGGGCCCACTCTGAACCCCTTCTCTCTGATAAAACAGCTTGCTCTTCTCTTATGTCTTGGGTACCAGGCTGTTCTAAGCAGGGTGTCTTTCCAGGTGACATTTTTCTCCTTACAGGCTGGAGTGAGTGAGTCAATACCACAGAAAACAGTGTGCCCTTAAAGCATGACACTGGGATGTCGCAGCTGGTGGCCTAGTGACACACTGCCTCTTTCTTCTGGGAGTCCCTTGCCCGTCACACCACAGATGTGCCACCCCCTGGCCCCACACACCCCGGTGCTCTCATCACTGTGACCCACACCCTCACGGGCTCTTGGCTGTTGTCACTCACGTGTCTCATGGCTTGCCCTTGCCTCGGATGGCAGTAGCGTAGGCTGGACCTAAAGACTGGCACCTGCATGGCCCCACCACTAGCCGGGCACCCCCAGTTCTCTTTCTCCTGCCTCCAGATAGAGGCATGTCACAGCTGTGTGCTAAGTCTTGTCTCTCACCCAGACTATTAACAATTCCCAGCGGGAACCTCCTGCCTTCCCAGTTCCCTCATCTTATCAGTAAAGCCAAGCTCCATTACTGCATTACATTATCAAACCATTTTAATTCCTATCACAGTTCTGATCTGAAGTGCAGCTACAAGGACTCTTGCCTCAGGGGTTTCAGAATGGAGCCACCATGTGGCTTATTTGCTGTGATTTCCAGCTGCATTTAATGTGTTACCAGAGAACACACATAATTTCATGAAGCAGCACAAGAGCCATAAACCATATTAGTTTTATGGCAGAGAATACAGTGATACAAAGCAATATTTTTTTTCTTTTTTAAAGCTTTTTGAGATTGTTCTTCCTAAGTCCATTGGTCGTTGGACTCCTCCCCATTTATCTGCCCCTTGCAGCAAGCAATCATTTTCTGGCTAGCAGAATTATGAGGAGCTTGCCAGGCCTCCCAGCAGCGTATGAATAACTTATAATGTACCCTGTATTGTTATTTCACAGCGTGACCTTTCTTTGGGCAATGAAATCAGCTTAGACTTCCCGTATCGGTTTCGCTCCTTCCACTTGCAGGTGGTTGCAGCTTCTCCAGCCATGAAACTGTGGCTGCAGGAGAGACTCCTGCCAGGGCTGGCCACATGCTGAACCAAGCTGTATTTAAAGCGCTTCAGAAAAATATGCCAGAGCAGCTGAGCTGGTCTGTTTTACAGTTCTGTTGTCCCCGCAAGACAAAGATACAGTGCACGAGACAGCTGGAGTCCCACCAATTAAGCTTTTGAATGATTGATTTTTCATGTGGTGGCAGTTGAGGTCCCCAGCCCTGAGGATGCTGACATCTCCCAGGGTCTTAGACACTGACCTTATGAAGAAAGGCACCAAGCTCTGCTCTCAGGTGGCGAGGAGAGTAGGTCAGAACACACCTTTATTAATACAAGACCTACTTAAAAATAAGTGCCTCCATTTCAGTTCTAATCACAGTTTCATATCACTTTTTATGCGTGTGGCAGGTTGCTATGGAAGGCAGCGTTCCCCTTGGCCGTATACGCCGCTGCTGTTTCTCATGTAGCAGACCTGTAGCCGTGCAGGAGTGGGGCTGGCCCTGTGACCTGGTGTGAAATGGGCTATTGTGTCTGATCAACGGGTGGCCCAACTCACCATTTAAATTCATGGTCGCTAGGTCCAGCACGAGAGGTGTCAGGAAGAGAGTTCAGTACGTGGTAAAACTGTGTGTCACGTGACCTGTCCCTGTACCAAACCTTTGAAAAGCTAACCCAGGTAGAAAGGTGATAACAGATGCTTTATACGTTTTTTTTATTTTCATTTTTAAACCATGATATTAGCTGTACTTTCACCAACAGATAAAACTACCAGAGTAAGTTAGAGGCATTGACCTTTGTTTGCGAGGGACTTTAATAAGGAAACACTGATTTAATCTACTACACTGCAGAATGGAAAGCATGTTTTTATGTACTGCTGCAGTGACTAAAATATGCTGATTTTTTTTTTTTTTTTCTTTCTTTCTTCAATCTGCTGCTGCGGCTGTTCTCTAAACTTTCCTTTTGCCTTCCTCACCAGGATTTTCAGCATTTTGTGACCAAGCTGGACGAAGTCTTGGTACTGAAGTCCAAGTGTATCCAAACGACGCGGGCCCAGCTCCAGCTCTGTTTGGCCTCTCCTGGCTCTGACACGTCCCTGCAAACGCCTCCACCAGTTTAAACCTTCTCTGCTTGCACCGGCACAAGAACAGCTACAGAAACAGCCAGCAGCCAGGGTTTGGCCACACTTGGTGCTGCCAAGCACGAGTGGATTAGGGGATAGATTTTTGGTTTGATGTTTGTGATTAGTGTGCATTTTAGATAAAGGATGGAGACAATTCTGAGTAAATGAGAGATGACTGCTTGGCACCACAAGCTCTTGTATTTCCTTAATACCGGTAGCCCTTGTTCTTAAGAATAACAATTCAGCAGCCTTTAAATATCTCGCTGAAGCAGCAGGCAGTCCTGTCCCCAGTAGTCATAGCAGCTTCTCACGTGTTAAAGGCACATCTGTGTTGGCAAGAAAATAAGAGGGAAAGAAAAAACACTCTGAAGCCAGACACAGGACTGAATGGAAATGCTCAAAAGCTATCCAGAAAAGTGTTTGCAAACAGAAGCCAGGAAAAAGAGAGGTGCCACTGCTTGTTAAATACAGTAACGTAATGTGAGTACATGAAAGTCAAGGCAGGGCAAGAAGTGCTGCCCCTTTCAGAAGAAGGCAGGTGATTGCCACATTTGTTCTTTGCTTGGGAACGAACACTCCAGAGCTCCTGGAAGAGGTGGCTTAAGTCATGGGTAACGAGTGGTTTAGTAGTGACTTTGTAGCAAAGGTTTATCTAAGTGTGTTAATAAGCATGGGGGTTTCACCCTGTTGCCAACAGCTTTTTGCCCACTGCCAGTGACATGTGCTGCCTGTCCTGCAGCGCTGCTGTACAGCGCTGGGGTGACAGAATTGATTTTTCACATCAAAAGAGGGTGTGGTTGGAGGCAGAGGGACTCCAGAAGCTGCTGATGGTGCTGCGAGTACGAAGCTGGTATTTGAATCCCCAACTGCAGAACGACCAGCTGCAGCCCTGCGAAAGCATCACATCCGAACCACGAAACAAATCCACTTGCTGAAGCCACAAGTGGCCTTGAAGCACAGCTCGGCTGACAACACGCGGCGCGAGCGCTCCCTCTCCAAAATTAGGGCTGTGGCAGCCCATTGGGCCATCTCCCTGTCTCCTCAGTAACGCCTGTGGTAGGTCAATCAAAGCCTGCTCCGTGGCCAGAAATGCCAAGGGTAAGGGGACACGGCTGTCTGACCAGCTGTGAATGTCACTGCCTGCTTCTACAGCCACCCAGAGCAGCCCTGAGGTCTGACCAAGCAGCCACACAGTAACGGCAGCGACACTCAGTCCCAGGAATGTCACACGGCGCAGCCCTGGGGAACAGAAGTGCAAGGGGAGCACTCGTGGAAGAAAAGTCCTCCATCAGAGGGACTTTTGCAGGGGGGAGGAGGGTTTTAGCACTGGTTGGTCCCCATCTGCAACTGAGACCACATTACTCCGTGGAGCAGAGAGCAGAGCCCCTCCAGGGTCCGAGCTTATGGCTCTCGAGGTGGCTCCCGTGTCCAGGTTTCAGGCCATGGCAGGTCACACCTGAACCCAGGTCTGCCAGAAGCCTTCCTCGCCCAGAGGAATGAGGCTTCCAGGAACAACACCCCCAGGGTCAGTGGTATTTTGTGTCACAGCACAGAGCAATGAGCTGGGCAGCCACCAGAGAGCTGTACAGCAGTGGGACACCCAGCATCTTGTTCAATCATGGAAGGAAAAGCAGGCATTAAACCCAGCTCCCCTCTAAGACAAGCACCTCTCAGAAACCCTCCCTCCACCTCCTGGGGCTGGGAGAGGCCTTTTCTAAGGGGAGGAGAAGATGGGGCACTGAGGTAGTCCTTGTACCTTTTGAAAGCATAAATGGATGCGAGCTCTCACAGATAAATGGACATGAGTGGTTTCCCCAGCACTCTCTCAGCGAGCATACAGAAAACAAGGCTACCAGGGAGCTGCTGAGGAGTTTTGGGACTTTGGAGCTGAGGAAAAGGCCGGTCTGTAGGATGTGTTGCACAGGTCAGGAAGGAAGGAAGGAAGGAGGAAGATGAGAAGCCCAGCCAGTAACGCAGTGCCAGGGAGGAAAACTTCCCCTCCACCTCCTCTGATATCTGGGGACAAGTACTGGGCAATTCTACTTTCAGGTTTTTTGAAGAGCAGGCTCAGCAAAGCACGTTTGCAGGAATTTTCACTCTCTTGCTGAATCTCCATTTCACAAGGGAGAACCCTTCACAAAATAAACCTAAACCTTGTCCTAAACCTCAGTAGTTTCAGAGTCGGTTCTAACAAGACCGATGAACGACCAAAAATTTCCCCGGGCGGAGGAGATGGGAGTGAAGTCAGCTGCCACCTTTGAGCCACCTACAACCCCTGGTCAGGCTGCTGTGAAAAAGGCAAATCTGCCGGCAGCTGTGAGCCTCAGCACAAGGTCCCAGGGCAGGAACTGCTCGATCCCTGGAGGAACGATGGCCGGGAACACTGAGAAACAACAAATAAATGGAACAACAACAACAACGCAGCAGTTTTTCCAAGGTCTGAAAATATTTTTTTTTAACTGGAGCCATCCAGGCACTCCACAAGGTTCTACTTTGTCGTATGTAAGATTTTATCATCAGTCTGTTCTCAGAATTTTATGAGACATGACAAAAATAAAGATAAATAAAAATAAATAAATAAAAAATAAATGAAAATCCGTCCGTCCTTGTGAAGATCAGGACTACTTGAAGTGCTGCACAGCCAGACCAGGAGATACCAAAACTGGGCTTTGGTATGCCAAGGAAACTACCAATGCCGTTGTCAAAAACAGTAACATTTTTCTCTCCACTCTTACGGTTATTACCTAGATGCTGCTTTAATTTTTGTGTGAAAACGTGTTAAATGAGTATTTTAAAAGTGTCGTCCCCTTCCTGCTCTTTGATATTGCACTGTTTGATTTTAACTTCAACTTGACGAACATTAGGTGAGTGTTTGCCATTACAGCAGACTAAGAGATGAAGGGAACCTGGCCACCAACCATCAAATACATTCAGAACTAAACGGGGATCGCTTTTTGTATTCAGGTGTAACAAAGACTATTAATGCTCGTGGCAGATGCTTGATATTTTATTTGAATAATTGACATTATTTAAAATAAAATTACATTTACTACAGAACTCCGGTGAAACTTGTTTCAAAGTAAAGGTGATCAAAACACCCGTTTGTTTGATTTGCAAAAGATTAAGCGAGGCTGGGCAGCGGCAGAACATCCCCTTCTTGCCTGGCCTGATGTAGCTGGTGCCCTCCAGCCACACACGGCCAACCTGGACCACCTGCAGCACCAGAACCACCCTCACACCATGTTTTGCTGCACCCCCAGCAGAAGCCATCAGTCTCCCCAGCACAGATCTGCCTACACCAGCACCTGGGTGGGTGACTCGTGCTGCCCAGGGCTGCTCCAGCAGGGACAGGCCACCACAGGAGCAAGGAAGACAGCCCAAGAGAGCCTTGGGGCACGCTGCAGCCCCCACTGCCTGGCAGACTGTAGGACCCCTCAAAAGAAGGCTGCAACCACAGTGGCACTTCTCCTCCCACCAGGTCTCCAGCCACATGGGGGGACTGATGGCTCTCTAGTGTCCTTCTCGGGCTGCTGCTGTGAAGACCCATCAGGAGGCAGCGCAGGGAGTCTCCAGGTCAAAGTACAGTTGCCAATTTTGGCTCTGCCTCTCCAGTTCTTCTCACAAGCCTCCCCACCAAGGCCCCCAGACCTCGGTGCCTGGCACCAATTAGCAGAAGGCAGCAGCACAACCTCTGACAACATTAAAAGCTGTGCCAAGAACCAGGTACATAAATCTAACTGACCTGAGAACCTAAGGGAAAGCCCCAAGGTCTCAAAGCGTGACCAGGGATGCAGTCATCTCACCAACCATCAGCAGGACATCTCCACCTCCAGGTGAGCTTTGTTCCTAACTTGACAGCAGAGAATGACAGCACCACAGTCACGGCACCCAAAACAGCATTCAAATCTCACCACATTGTGTCACTTGATACACATTTCTTCAGAAGTGCCTCTCACCTAAGCCACCAGGTTAAATCCCTCACTCCATGGTCATTCCTTCTGTGAGAAGCCACCCCAGAAACACACTTCCAGCCTTCACCCACCAGAGCCATGTCAGCAGGGAAGGCACAGACAGGTGCATCTCTTTGAAGGAGGGAGACCAGCTTCACAGGTATCACTTCCCATCTTCACCCCTCTGCCCTCACCTCTACGCCCCTCTCCGTAAGGAGGGTGGTTACTGTAGTGGGGTTAAGAGCCAGCCCCTGGGTGGGGGGGCTGTGAAAAAAACTTAACACACATTAACACAACCAAAGAGATTATTTTATTCAGAGGTTTGGTCTAAATAGTTGTTTCTTTGCTGGCAAGACTTCTTGCCCCTTCAGGGCTGCCTAGTACCAGATAGACTTGTTGGGATATTAATTCTGAGAAAACCGAAGCAAGCGACGCAGCTGAGTGCTCTCAGCAGTGACAAAAAGCAGTTTGCATTTTGTTTTCCAGCTTTTCTGATTAATAAGTATCCCCTTTTCCTCGTTTCAAACTGTCACATTTCCCACCTGGGAAGGAAAACTGGGTATCTGCATTACCTGCACCCAGAGGCAGCAGCTGCTGGCCCACCAGCTGCTGAATGTTCATCCCCATCACTAAAAGCTGATAAAGCTCAATGTTACAGGATACAATGCAAGGCAACTTGCCCTAGTCCCTCTCATCACCCATCTCCACATCTCCTAGACATCTCCCAGCTACATCTCTCCTCAGCTTAATTTTGTTTTAAGTAAATGTATGTAATTAACATAGTTAAGCACCTCACAGAGAATTCCACGGCCCAAATTAGACATTTCAGTCACATGAAGTTAACATAACAGAGACAAATGCCATCTCCTTCAGCGTCCATAAGTTAAAACCTCCTACTGAAAAACCTAAACTGAGGCAACGAGCTGAGCCGTTCTTCCCTCCAGAAGTCCAGTGCTCCCAGTTCCATGATCTAACAAGAATTTGGATCCCGAGGCTTGGTTTTTGCAAGAAAACAGAAATAAACCATAGAAAAAAAAAAAAAAAGCACATGACCTCTGGCCATTCTGCCCAACACAGGAGCCTACAGGAGCGGGCAGGATCCAGCACGTTCTTCATCTGCTGAAGCCACAGAGCATGAGAGATGGGAACCATGACACTGGGAGTTATATTTGAGGGTTTTATTAGTTGCTCTTCTGCAGAATCAAAATATTTAGCAAATTACTTTAAAGATTGCTCAAGACTGCTGATATTTTATGTATTTAGAACTTGAACAATGTACATGTAATACTTTGAACTATCAAAAACAACCCCAAACCTGATTTCTAGTACTAGATGTCTCTATGTAGTTCTATAGCAGTGTGAAAAATGGAACTAATGCAGTGAGTATATTTGTTTTAAAGAAAGTGCTTGAAAGAAACCTCCTGCACCACACTGAGTATTATTTAAAACAAAAAAGATAAATGATTTTCTAGCAGGGCATTGTCTTAAATATCCTACAAGCCTGGGGGACTAAGAATACTGAGCCCCAGCTCTCTGCCTTCAGATTCAAGAGCCAAGACAAGCTGCAGGTCCAGGTAGAGTTCACAGCTTACCTGCTTCAAGAGAACTTACACACCACTCGGCATCGGACACTCGTGTCTGGCAGAAATGTTGGATGCATGGGTTAAAAAAAAAAAAAAAAAAAGAAAAAACCACAAGAGGGGCAGCTCTCTTTATGCATAGCGACAGTTTCTGAACCAGTGTTTTACTAAGTTACAGACTAACTTTCAACCAAGAAATAAAAATCCATTGCACTAAAGGTCAAATCCAACCAGTTAATCTGGACTGTGCCACAGTCAAGTAATTCAGTACAAGCAGACACCATGAAAGCAGCTTCAAAGAACCAAAGCATCCTAGTTTCATAAACCAACTTAGTATTCTGTCCAACTCCAGTGCAACAGTGAGGGGGGGGAACCACTCCCGTCTCTACCTATGTACAATGTAGAGCAGAGGTTGGGCAGTCTAAACTCTCCGTGGCCAAGCTGGAAAAAGGAAACTTAGGAAAGGACACTTTCAAAATTTAATTTAAGAAAGAAAGTTGGCTCTCAGTGGAAAGAGAAATGCTGGAGTGATGCAGGCGGGCGGGCTTGCTCAGTCACTCTCTCGTGTACGCACAAAGCCGGGCTCCTTCCTGCGGAGAGCGAGTCACACTGGATGCGAAGGTGGCGGGGCTGGTCCTGCTCCCTTGCACGCTGAGAATCCAGGAATGTGTCTTCAGCTGGCTCCTGCACGGGCCATTAGATCTTCCAAAGCATTGTGTTGGTCATTGTTGTGTAATAATAAGACCTCCTTAATGTCTTTCAGTTCAAAGCCCATTTCTTTAAATTGACTCATTAGCTGGAGAAGTTCTGTGATCTGAAAGACACAGACAATCCATTATTTGCAGGAGAAAAGAGGGTCAGTGCTAGCTGGAGGTTTAGCACAGAGCCAGTCTTCAGCGACTGACCATCCTGGGGGTGGATTCCTCCTCCCCAAGTACAGCCCCTTCCAGTTCCCCGCACAGAGCCAGTCTTCAGCGACTGACCATCCTGGGGGTGGATTCCTCCTCCCCAAATACAGCCCCTTCCAGTTCCCTGTGGAGAAAGTCCACTCACCCCAGAGCTGGTAGAGCTATGGGTGCAGTAGCACGCAGAGCCCTCTGTCTGCAGCCCTTTGTTTCCAAAATTCTCTTCAGCAAGGGCACCAAAGCTCAGTCTGTGGGGGTGTCCCTCTCCCAGTAGGAAATTTATCAGCTTGGTCCAACCTGGGCTCCCTAAAATGCTGATTAATGGCACCCTGCTCCCCCATCCAGCAGCTCCAGCTCCATGTGAATATCTGAATTACTTCACCTTTGGGAACAGTACAGTAGCCCTTGCCATCAATTGGCTCTTCAGATCTAGGGCAAACGTGGGGGAGAAGCACAAACCCTGTTGGACACACTGTGTGTGAAACTACCAACATCAACCATGAATCCTCCCTCAGCTTTGAAAAAAATAGTGACAAGAAGTGAATCATCTGATCAGACTTTTATGAACCCTCTTTATGAGCCCATTCACAGGGGAAAGGAAAACACAAAAACAAGCAAGCGGGTTGAAATGGGTAATCAGAAGATGAGCCATTTCCATTTTTGGGGTTAAACCAGTAGTAAACGTTGTTTCCTGAACTCAGTCACTTCTCCCATCTTCACGGTGTTGCTCCTCTGTTTGCAAGCTCATCACTAAGCCCACAAAAGGCAGGAAGGCGTATGCATGTCCGGGGGGGTTGGGGTGCACCTCTAAAGATTGGGACACAATAGACTGGCAGACTTTAGAAGATCCTGCCGTCCTCTGCCCTGACCAACTCCTGGCTCCAAGTACCTTTGGTGCCGGTAAAGCACCCAGAGAATAAAAAAGACCCTAAAAACTCCATTTTCCAACTTCTTCCAGAGCGAGCCCTAACCCAATTTGCTGAGCAGGCAGGCAGATGCATTTGTACAAGGGAGAAAATTCACAGCCAGGACAGGCTGGCAGGGTTTGAAAGATAATTTGCTGCTGCTGAAATTAACTGTCTCTGTACCAAGCACTCGCCCACAGGAGAACCCTGGGTTCAAAACATTACAACCAGAATAGGCAGGTTCTTTAAAAAAACTGTACCCATAAAAATGCATGCAAATAATAAAACCATGCAGTAGAATTCTGACGCTTCAACACGTATTTGCTTTATCACTGCAAGGATGTGCCCTGGCGGTGGCTTTTTTGGAGACAAGTCAGCCCCATCATGAGAGCCAGAATGACATCAGCCAGAGGAACCGCCGCTGGAATTCCCCGTCCTGGCACCCTCACCTTCTCCTCTGAACACTGGTGCATTTCCAAAGCTGCTTCAACAAGAAGTGGATCAAAGCCCTTCTCACAAAGCTGTCCATGTGCAAACAGGTAATCCAAAACCTGCAACGAAGAAAAGAATGAAAAGAAACTAAGTTTGGAGGGCAGCATTTGCAGCACCTGATTGAATACCACCTCTGTACTCCCAGAGGGGCTGAGCACAACTCCACCCCAGGCTCCACCAGGGATAGAACTAAAGCCCTCCCTAGCAGGGCTGAGATGCTCTTTATGCCAGAGCTTGTTCTGAGAAAGAAAAGACGAGCCCTTCTGTCCTCCCATGCTCTCCCACCAGCTCTGAACCTCACCTTCCCCTCTAGTCAAAACAGGCTCACAAGCCTATCTTTAGCCTTCCATGCCTTATCACGGAGCAGAAGGCAGAAGTTCAACTCTGCTTTTTACACTACAGGTTTTAAAAATGAAACTGTCGGTCCAGCAGTTGAGATGTGTCAGCTTCTAGCTTCCTTTCAGGCAGCTGCAAGAGCTGATGCAATCTGAAAGCTGTCAGCCTTTTCAGATCAACTCAGCATGCTGGTGAGGGTGAGCGAGCTGCAAACCCCAGCCCAGAAACAGCTGCCAAATTTCTTATCCATCCTCAGCTTTGAGAGGGAAGGGTCAGACAGGTAGCGCTCGGAGGGCAAGAGAACACAGCCTGCAAAACCAGCAGGATTTCAAACTGCCCTCCTAAGGGACTTTTTTTTTTTACCATTTGATACTACAGTTCACTCCAGCACGCAGCTTAAACCGCTCTCAATGTGTAAGTAGTGGGCAAGCAGAGGGGCTCCACAAGCAGAAGCCCCTGGGACACTCTTCCTCACCCCTCAGGCACAGTCCCACCAGGGGATGTTCTGGCACAGCACACAGCCTGCCTCGGGTCAAGCACGGAAAGCTTGGCCACGCTCTCCCCGCTTCAGAAGGCTTGTCTGAAGGGGATCCAAGTCCCAGAGCCACGCTCCACCCCGCAGCGCTTGCTTTGTGTGCTGTGACCTGCTTTCAGCCAGCGTTTGAGGCAGTGCAGGAGGCAGGAAGCACCACAAAGAGAGGACACAGAGGAAAGTCGGTCAGTGGAGCCTTGTGAGAGCCCTGCAGGGCTGTCCTAAGCTCACAGGGGCCGGTCTCTCTGCAAGGAGAGACGTCAGCATCGTCACCCCTTGTGCCCAGAACAAGGGAAGCTGGCTGTTGTTTTGGTCACACGGCACTAAGCTTCCTTTGGATGGTTTTGTGGCTCCTGGGAAGACCCAGTAGCTCCCCCAGCTTCATGAGGAGCTAAGGGCCCACCAGCTCAGCACAGCTCCAGCCCAGCACCCACAGGTGTGCCTGACCCAAGCCATCTCTCATCAGAAACAGGCACAGACACTCTTTTATTTGGTTTTGGGAGCCTCTACTGCCAGGTGGCAACTTCTCCAACGGTTAATATCGCAGCAGCTACAGGCTGCAACCCACTGTTAGAATGAAAGTACTCCCTCCCACCCATTTTGCAAACCCGAGGCTGTTTCTAAGCACCGAAGGAAGGGCTTCTTTCCAGTTGCACAAGCTCTTACCTGGTCTATGTTCTGTCCCTTCTTCTTCATGGCTTTCAGGACGTTCTCGGGTGAGTACCCCATGTTGACGACGGTCTCCACGCACTGCCTCTCACTAGCAGACAGGGCCTGCTGCAGCTCAGGAGCGGGGCCACCCGACCGCTTTGCGCAGCTGGTGTTATTGGGCACTTTAGACACTAGGAAATTTTGGTGCGTTACCTAAAGGGGAAAAAAACCAGAAGCTGAGGTGATGGTCATCTTCTGCACCCCCACATCCTGTCTCTGGCTAGTGCAGAAGCAGGATACCCCAAGTAATTAATCCGAGAGGCTTTCTAGAATGCCCTTGGGAAGTTGCTCATTCTTAGGGTGAAATCAAGCAGTGCAAACAGCCTGACTCCCACTGTACTCAAAACAACAGCCCAGATTCTTTGCAGTGTGCTCTCTCTCCTGCCAGCGGGCCCAAACCTTTCAATACTCAACCTTTGCAACTGTGGAGGTCCTTACGACACAGCCAAACCCCGTCCCTCAGAGGAAGGATGGAGACTCCTTCCTCCACTGCAAGTTCACTCATCACCTATGATTTTCTGTACCCAAAGGAATACTACTTCTAGGGATTTTCAGAAACACAACCCAGTGCCAGCACAGAGGTATTTGGGAACTTACCACAGGGAGTTCTGTTTCCTTGTAGTCTGGGTGTACCTGTTGGACAACAGATGAATAAGATGACTGTAAACATTATGCACCAGTGAAGAGAATTTGCTAGAGTTGGGGAGAAGGTCTTTATGGGAGAGATCTGGGAAAAAGTCTGCTATAGAGGGAGGCCTTTGGTCTGATGAGGCTTCCACACACAAGATGCAGACATTCAGTTGTGTGTAGTTATGGAATAGCCACCACAAGGATCATTTTCTTCTCTCAGCACTCCACAAGCAGAAGGATGCAATCCTCCTCATAATAACTGCAAGCTTGTTTATCCTGTCACTGTAACAGCTACATGTTCACACAGCTCCGTGTAACACACTGGCTCCTGATCCACTGCTACGCAACCTGAACGACACTGATAATTTTGGAATCATTGCCTTACAGGCTTCTCTTGACTGTTTGACCACAAGAAAGGGTAAGAGAAACACATATGCCTTTTCTACTCTCAAAGCACTTTCATATACCATATATGAGCAACGTGACACACTGGCAAAAAAGAGCATGTGATTCTTCTATCAGTTCCCAGTGCTTGCTCCCATTCCCAGGAGGTAACATTCCCTGTTCTGTTTTCTGCAGGACCAGGGTGCCAGAGGGCAGAGCCAACCCAACGCTTTATACCACTTCCCCCAAGACAACTTTGCCTCACCTAACCTGCACATTTTGATTCATGCATTTATAAGTCATCCTGCATTTTAAATAGAATTAGAAAAGACTGCAAGAAACCACTGTGGACCAAGAGCCTCAGGTTTTTGCATTTCTTAATACTTTTTACGCCAACACAGATTGCTTGAGAGCCTGTCCACTTCTTTCAGAAAGGTTTTCTTTGGGGCCAACAAAAAAAAAACTGTTTAAAGAAAAACAATTCTGAGAGAATCTATTAGGATTTTGCCAAATTCCATTTATTTGCAAAAATACCTCAACCAACCACCAAGGAGGTTTTGCTCTGCATTTCTGACCATTTTTGTTTCCAGCGTAAGAATTTCTCTTCTAGGAGATAAAGCCTGAGAAATCACATTCAGTTTGATGAACTGGCTTACCCACCAACCTTTCCTTTCCCCATGGTGCTAGAGGGGTTCAAATCTCTCCGTGCACACCCTCTCCAGGCACTCTGGCCAGAGCAAAAAGCACTGGAATATGGGATACACTGAAATGGGAGTCTGGAGTAGCCCTGAAATCAGCTGGTTTTCAAATTGAAGGATGATGATTTGTTGTTAATGCTACAGCCAGGAAAACCAAAACTACTTCTGACACCAGAGGTTCCAGAGTCTGGGAAAACCAGCCCTTCCTCCTCAATCTACTTGAGCTTGAACAACCTGTGCTTGTGGTTGTTGACTTCCAGCAGAGGAAGGACACACCTAAAGGAACTGCAGGGGACAAAGCTAGGACTAGTCACTCAGTAGCCATGCTCCCTTACATCTCAAATTTGCATTTTACTGCCCTTCAAGAAGCAAAAGTGCAGCACTTTCAGTAGATGCTTGGACACTGTACCCACTTTAGGGACTTCACAGAGAGCCCAGGAGCCCTGCCTGTGGCTGGTGTGCCCATACCACCACACTACTGCAGCATTATGTATTCTGAATGGTCCACGAGGAATGCCCCAACCTCCCGAAACCAAGATTTCTCCAAATGCATCATACTAATCAGGTGCCTGGCCAGTTTTGTTTAATCACAACCTGTTGTCTTCACTAGTCATTTCTCCCTCTGGCAATGCTGCAAAAAGCCAACCAGTGAGCTTCAAAGAGGACAGGGCACCACCCCTGACAGAATCAGTGCAGCCTCGGAGAAATCACAGGTTTATTTCCACCTGAAAAATCCTAGATCCAATTCACTGGTAAAGCATAAACTCCAGTGGTAACTTCAAATCCAAAGTTAAAATTTCTAGTCTTGTGAGAAAAAAAAATAATTATATATAAAATCACTGTGGAATACACTGTGACATGTAATTGTCCTGAGGCTTTCAAAAAAAGGACAGGTCTATTCTTGTGTAACCTTGCAGAAAAAGGACGCGTGAGCCTTCTGCTCCCAGCCACAGGAATGACCATGACTTCCTTCTATCGTTTTCATACTCTGAGGATTATTGTTACATTTACTTCAATTTCTTGCAGCTCAGCTGTCATCTTCCAGCCACTGGGACCATATTGTGGAAACATGAAACAAGCACAGTCTGAAGTCTTGAAATTTAAACAGAAGAACTAGTTCTGTTGGCATACTAATTTCTCGGTTTGCTACTCTTAGAGCAGAAATAGTTTCATGTGAAAATATTTATTACTTCTCCCAGTAAGTCTATTTTTTTTTATCAGTTTGTATCTTCCCTTACAGCATTCTTAAAAATACAACTTCCCTCTTGATCTTTAATAAGTTTTAATTCAGCACAGAGATTTGAATAGTTGCAAGAGCGAAAATTTGGCCACCTGAATGTCTGTCTATTGAACTGTAGGTGACCTTTCGTGTTAGTCCCTAGAGATGTGCCACACATCATACTTCAAGGTTTCACCTCTGAGCTACATATGATCATATGCTGGCCTCCCAAACCTGTGACCTGGCACAGGGAGCAGTTGCTCAGCAGGTCACAGCATGGTGAGCAGGACTCAGGAGGTGATCATCCCCCTGTACTGGGCACTGGTGAGGCCACACTTCGAGGGCTGTGTCCAGTTTGGGGCTCCTTATCACAAAAAAAGACAGTGAGGTGCTGGAGCGGGTCCAGAGAAGGGCAATTAAGCTGGTGAGGAGGCTGGAGAGTAAGTCTGATGAGGAGAGGCTGAGGGAGCTGGGGGTGTTCAGTCTGGAGAAAAGGAGGCTGAGGGGAGACCTTCTCGCTCTCTACAACTCCCTGAAAGGAGGGTGTAGAGAGGTGGAGGTCACCCTCTTCTCTCGAGTCACAGGAGATAGGACAAGAGGAAATGGCCTCAAGTTGTGTCAGGGGAGGTTCAGATTGGACATAAAAAAAAAATTTTTACATGGAAAGGGTTATTAAGCATTGGAAGGGGCTGCCCAGGGAAGTTGCTGAGACACCATCCCTGGAGGTATTTAAAAGACGGGTAGACATAGTGCTTAGAGACATGGTTTAGTGATGGTTTTTATCAGAGTTAGGCTGATGGTTGGACTAGATGATCTTAAAGGTCCCTTCCAACCTAGACAATTCTATGATTCTGCCACAGTTTACGGTATTAATTTTGTTCTAGCAGTCAATAAGCATCTGTCCCGCTGTGCTCTGATGCGTACACTGGCTGCCAGAATACTGTATTTCACAACTAATAGTGCATTTACCTAAGCCTGAAGGGAGGTGAAAGAACAACAGAAGAGCAACAGTGTCACTTGTTCAAAGAACACGGAATTCCACAAAAACCTTCAGTATGCCAGTAAGAGCACAGAACCACTGCTTATACTGGACAAAGAAACCAGATTATTTCAGAAGCAACTAGAGGATTTGGCTGTATAGATAGCTTTCACTTCATGAGTACTAGTGTTCAGATCTCAGGTTCTTCGGAAAAAAAAAACCACTCACAAGCTTACTCAAATCTCTGCTCTTATTCACAAAGACCAGAGCTGGGGTGAAGTTAAGTGTCCTCAAAAGTAATTTTAGAACTTGCTACAAGTGTGAGGATACAAAGCATCAAACTCCTGTCTCAGAGCTGTATGGCAAACAATTATAACATTAGCAATCTGAGATGAACTTCAAGACTGGTTTTGGTATCAACCAAACAATCCTCCACCCTCCTTCACAAGAAAGAGGGTAAATACCCGATTTCAAACCATTATCTTCTTCCTAAAGATCAGACCTTAAAAAAAAGTTTCTCAGGAATAAAAATAAACAACCAGACATTTCTTTCACAGCAGGTCAACTGCAAGCACTTTTCTCTTTCCTGAGTGAAAGAGCACATGTTTGTTTTTAATCTATTATAGCTTCTATTCTTTAAAAAGTCTGCATTTCCCATTATTTCCAGCAAATAAATAAGCAAGCTAAGGAACAAATCTAGAAGAGATTTAACTCAAAACCTAATAGCACTTCAGAATCTGATATATCTCAGCTGGATAAGACAGAATGCATGACCATACAAAGATGATGTCTTAGATGAGTAACTCAAAGGTGTGCAACTACGAACAAGAGCTGAAAAGCTGAAAGAAAAATCACCAGAATTGGTCTAAAAATATCAGATTTTGGGGAAACCTGCAGAGTAATAGTCTGAGGTTCAGAACTGCCAGCATGAAGACCTGTTGGACTTACAATTTGCTGTGTAAATTAAGGGGATCTACACGTCACTCCCATTAAGTGAACCTAAACCCAAGTGAGAGGACATTGCCTCTGCACCTCCACATCTCCCCAGCAACCCCAAATCTAATCCACTGCGCCTTTACCGTAGTCGCTGTGCTTTGAGATGATTCTTCTTCTGTACAAACTGTCGACACAGCCAGGGAAGGCAGCCTGGATGAGGAGGATAACGTTGATGTCTCCATGCCACTGTCCTCATTTAGAGCGGAAAGACCAACCACGTGGTGTCCGTTCAGTTCACTAGCTCTACTCTGAGCACAGGTCTGCAAAGAGCTGAGCAAAGTGCCGTTGCGGAGACAGGTAGTGCTGTGGAAAGTGCTCGTGAGCTTGGATGATTTTTGATCACTCTCATCGGAGTCAAGTTTAGGAAAGGACAGGGATTTGATATTGCTCACTGAAGTGATAGGGGACAGGGACACTTTGGAAGACAAGGACATCTTTTCACAGTTTCCCAACTGCGGTAAGGTAACAAAGCCGTTGGGCTTGTGAAGGGGCTTGAAGTCCAACGTGGCCCTTTCTATGGATGCCAGAACTTCCTCATCTTGCAACACAGACTCAGACCCTCCTTTGGGCAAAGTATTATCTAACAGCTGGGCAACAATTGGCCCAGTAGTACCAACATGAATTTCAAGAATATTTTTTAACTCCTCCTTATCGTCGATGGTTTTTAATTCCAGTTTGTCAAATGGGTCTTCTTCACATTCAAAATCTGCTGGGTTGAAGTCTGCTTTTGGACGAGGTGGACTGAGAACCTTCTGCTTCACTGCGCTGCTGTTGGCTGGCGTGGGAGTAAGAATGCTATTGTGCTGCAGGCTAGCGAGGATGGGGTTAATGGGAGGAGGCATGGCCTCAGGGCAAGGTCCCTCTGAGAACCCCATGTTGCTGCTGTCCTCTGGAGCTGGTCTTGAGTTTGCTAGCGCTGCTTCTGCCTTGCGTTCAGCTTCTCTCTGGGCAGCTTGAATTTTTTTGATATCTTCAGCCCACTCGATTGTTTTCTTCTCCAGTGAGAAGTCATACTGACAGGGGTAGAGGGGAAATGGGAGGAAAAAAACCAAAAGCATAAATTAGAAGTGGTGTCTATGTTCCTTACAACATAAGTAACACACAGTAAGAGCTACATGAATTACCACAGACAGACATCATTTTTTCCCCAGCATCTCTTGCAACCTACAGACTGACAAAGCTAGAAGAAGTACTTCATTTTGCCTCTAGCAGCAAAACTGCCTAGAGTCTGGATTAGAATATCATGTTTTGTCTCCTTCCTACATTTAGTTTTGCTTTGGAGCTGCTGATCATCCCGAGATCAGTTTCACAGCCCTCCCACACTCTCTCCCCAGGACAACGGATGTAGCAAGGGGAAGTCTAATGCGTTACCAGATGGACAACCATAGCCAGGTCTGACACCAGGTCTGACACCTCTGAACTATTCCCTGTCCACAAGCCATTCAAGACCACGGCAGAATATTTTGTATCCAAAAACCAATACGATATTACTTAGTTCCCCCTGAAAGATTCCTAAGGGACTGGATATTAGTTTTACATCCACTGGTTTAAGAGGTATTGGTATTCTTACTCCAGTGCCAACAGCTCACCAGCCACAGGAGATACACTTGCTACACCAATGGTAACTATCAGTAGCAGATCATCAGGGGGCTGTAGACCCTCTCCGATGGATACAGGCTGAGAGAGTTGGGGTTGTACAGCCTGGAGAAGAGAAGGCTCCAGGGAGACCTTATAACCCCTTCCAGTACCTAAAGGAGGCCTAGTGCAAAGATAGTGAGGGACTTTTTACAAGGGGAGTAGTGACAGGACAAGGTAAGGGCTTCAAACTGAAAGAGGGTAGATTTAGACTAGATATGAGGAAGAAATTCTTTCCTGTGAGGGTGGTGAGACACTGGAACAGGTTGCCCAGAGAAGCTGTGGACGCCCCCCCTCTGGAGGTGTTCAAGGCCAGGCTGGATGGGGCTTTGAGCAACCTGGTCTGGTGGGAGGTGTCCCTGCCCATGGCAGAGGGGTGGAACTTGATCTTTAAGGTCCTCAGAATTAGATGATCTTTGAAGTCCCTTCCAATCTAAACAATTCAACTTTTTTTTTAAAATATAAAAAAAATAGGCAGTATTTGTATAAAAATATATGGCTTTGGTCAATTTTGCTTCACTGCACTTTTTTTTTAACAGCTCTTACCACAGCTGTACAAAAAGTGAAGTTGTACTGTGAGATGCATGGTTTACAGAGTCACATCATGTTATGCAAGGTGTTTCAGTCCAATTGGGTACACTGTACTTGAGCCTCAGCTTGGCAGGAAAACACAGACATTAGCACAATAGGACATTAGATTCTCTCTCTTGCTCTCCCCAGCTCAGCTTGACTGATTGGAAATGTATGTGTATTAGGACAAACAGGTCATCTTTTAATGGTTATAATGAAAAAATCATGATGTAGGGTAACACGGTAACACACAGGCAGGAAAAAATGGCAAAAAAAACCAGCTGAACCATCTGCAGCAATCTGTCACAGCTGAAGGGAAAACAACCATCAATTTGGACTGACCAAATAAAATCATGGATCCAAATGAGAAAATATAGTTCAATTAGATTTCTTGTATCACAACCTGCATTTGGAGATTAGACTGTCAACAGTTATGCTAAAAAGCAATTGATTTTATGCTACCATGAGTTTATGGTAACAGAGACATGCTCCTCAAAGACCTAGAAGCCACTTGTACCAAGCTGTAACCTGTCTGCCCTATGGCTGAAAAAGAAGTCCCAGTCAGAACTGCATAAAAAACTAGAACTTAAAATCTGTGGAAGGAAAGTGGAAAGGCAAAACACGCCACTTACCTGGGCTTCTCTGACAAGCTGAGAAGAATCAGGCAGGCAGAAACCAATGGGTAATCCAACCTTTGCTGGGGTTTTGAATTTGTCTCCTATCTTGAACGGGACATCATCAAGATAACTGAAAGGCCCTAAGATCAAAAGCAGAAATTGTATCAGAAAAAATCTTACAAGTTCAATGCATTCAATTAAGATTCACATATCTGTATTTAGGAGCTGTTTTATCTCTGCTGCCCCAACTCCATAAGGTGACTCAATACAAAGGAAGCTGCTTGATGAGAAGCACATTCAATCTGTTTTGACTGACTCAGTTTTGGTTTTAGCCTTTGGTGTTTGTTTGGGTTTTTTTAAAGTGTTCTAGCCCATAACTATTAAAAAAAACCCAAACAAAAACCATACAACCAACACACAACATAACCCAACGACTGAACTGAGTCTGAAGTCCATATACCTAACATCTCAGCTTCCCTTGTGACAAGACTATGCCTACACAACTAGAAGCTGAAGCTCTGCTGAATGCTGCATCCCACTATGTCTCTATTAAAAAATTCATCACTTTGTCATATTCAAAACAGGCTTTAAAATGACCCAGCTTTAGAGCATATAAGGCAAACTAAAATCCAAGTTCGGGCATACAAGCAGACAGAAGTGTTCACAAGGACAACGTGGCCAGAAGTCTAAACACTCCAGTTCAACCAAAACATAGTGAAATAGCTCAAGACTATTTAGCATAGCAATTCTGATTTTTGAAACAAGACAATCTGATTTCTGATCACTCCAATGAGAGGCCTCAGACTTATTTCACGATGCTCCATCTATCACTTGCATGTTGTATTTAGAAAGTGTTTTAGGATGAAATTTTCTTTGAGCATCCTGCAAACTCATGGGGCAGAATCACTTAGAGCTCAACCACCTCTAAGAAGCCAAACAAGAGGTTTGTTTTCCTTATGCTGCTGTGAACAAGTAAAACCCACAACATAAATTGCACTCAGTTTCTCAGTTAACTGAAAAGGGTCTCTTGGATCACTGTTCTAAGCTTCTGGAACTGCAGGAGAGGTTTCTGCCTGTGTATAACAATCTCAAGTGTTCCTCGAGCACTGATTTGTAACTTTGAGTGTTGCAGATCCAAAAAGACATTAGTGCCAACATCTAAGATGCTGTTCAGTGACTAACCTTTTGCTCAGTGAGCTGTGACTGGACATTTTTATCTGACCCATATTCTTACTCAGATGACAGCTTAAGCACTGTTTGTGTTCCTTCACCGTTGACTCATCTACAACAAGGCAGCCACAGCCTCCAAAAGGACAAGCAGCTTTTGAGAACAGGAACATCCTGTTAATTTGGAGTTAAATGTTTATGTGCTGTCATCACCTCAGCTCTCATACTACGCACCACACTGGTTGGTCCCAGAGACCTGTCAGGACACAGGTGGTATTTCCTCCACCTTTGAAACTATCAGGCTGAATAACCCTACATCCTGCCTGCACCATTAGGATGAAGAAATGCTCCAAGGAGAACGTAATGGTGTTTTCACCGATGCTTACTGAGAGGCATGAAGTCAAGTATTGCACAGCATCCAGTTGGCACCTCACCAGCCACCACCACCACTACTCCTAACACGGCACCCACGCTGTATTTGAGCTGGCAATTTGAGAACCTGGATATGCCAAAGTGGTTCCTTACACAGAAAGAGCAAAACTGTGGCCGCCTCTGCCCTGAGAGCGGTAAATCACAGCAAGGTCAGAGACAGCCAGATCTCCCGACCGCTCGGAGTCCAGCCTGTGTGCTGCTACCATGCCCGGCTTAGTCCCACCAGCACAAGCCCTGCCCTAAGCAGGATGATCCAAGCAAAGCAGGATTACCTCGCTGCACCCATCTCGCAGCCCAAATTGCTCGGTGTGCACACACTGGTCTTGTCAGACCTATTGACACAGTAAGCGGTAGACACCTCCCCTTGCACAGCTGCTGCCTCTGCCCGAAACAGGTATCAGCCGCGCAGGGTACAAGCACACGCTGTGGTATTTACACAGAAACAGCTCCAGTGCAGTAAAACAACCCGAACACACCTAGACTGGATGGGCTGCACTGACAGCTGCCAGCGTAACCTCAGCGGATACACTAAGGAATAAAAAAAATCTTCTAGTTTCTTCCCAGTATGCTAATTTTTTTGTTAATAACGACCACTGCTATAACCTCATCTTGAATATACTACTTCCTCAAAACCTACAAGCACCCATTAAGAAACACACCAAGTGTATTAGGACATTTGACAGGAAAAAGTCTGTGGCAAAACACTCACGCGCATAGTATTCACTTTGTTCCTGCCCCATCAGAACAGCAGCAGTCTAGTGAAGTTACAATCTCGACAAAAAAGCCAAGAATCCTTTTCTTTTTGTAAATGGATGACCCTTCTGCCTGAACACACTGATGGGTAGGAGTGCAAATTGCTTTAAGCAGCAAATTCTAAAGCAATAAGCAAAACCAACACACAGAAAGTATTACACGAGACATTGTTTCAACACTCACATGTTCAAGTGACACAATTAAAGGTATTTTTGAACTGTTATTTAATGTGGCTGTTAGCCCCTTCATCCTCTTAGCAGTTAAAAGTGTATTGAGGAAGTTCTGAGAAAAAAGCTGTACCTGTCAGTCTGATCTCTGACACTGCACACTATATGATATTCCTGGACCAAGGAACTACTACCAGAGTAAGATTTCTCTCCACGTTAGTACAATTTGGAAGTTACTGTCCAACTCACAGAAGCATCGTCCAGTTTGGTAGCAAAATGGAAACATTTCAGATAAAGCCAGTTACCAGCTATGAATGGGGAACAGTTTTGAAACCAACTGGAACTTAGCTTTTGTGGTCAAACAAAGCACATTTAGGTAATTTTCGGAAACTGCAGTTAAATGCTTTCAAGTTGCACAGTGACAGTACAACAGCAACATTAATGTACTGCACTTGGTATAACCCACACTTCTTGCGCAACAGATGAGAGATGCATTTATAAATGCCACTAATTACTAGAACTGAAGCGTGAACTTCCAATTATTCAAACGATAGGAGAGCATTTGGTTAGGCATAGTTGCAGGTGTATGCTAAGAATACCCTTCAAGACAGGAAAAGGGTTCCTTTCTCTCCATCCATATGTTCCCACCTTCATCACCATCTGAACATCCTGAACAACCTGCTCTAGGTGGCTTTGCTTGTGCAGGGCATTTGGACATGATGATCTCTGGACATGCCTTCCCAACCTTAACCACTCTGTGATTCTACAACAGCCTTCTAACCTCCATTAAGCAGCTCAAAAATAAGTACAAGAGATGCATCCACTATGCTGACCAATTTCATCAGCCTGACAGAGCCACTGAGCTGAAGGTAGCTGTTTGGCTTTACAGTAAGCCAAAATTCACTTAGTGGGATTAATTCTTAACAACCCCAAAGACTGAAAACAACTGTCCTGCTGATTTCTCAAGGCATAATAAGCAAGGAAACTGCTTCACTACTCCTCAGCAACAGAACTGTGATAGTGTTGGTGACATCAGCAAGAACAGAGGGTACACAAAAGGGTAGACAAGTCAAACAGCCATCTTACAGCATTTTGATTTTGTTATTTTGAGACCAGAAGTAAGTTCCAACACACCATACTGCTTTGAGAAGTAGCATAGGTTGTATTCTAGCTCTGAGTAGTGTCTTTGCTAGTCTGGTTTAAGACGCAGAAGACAGAAAGAAAAACAGATTCAGAACACAGGTAGTTCAGGATGATCATAGAGAGAAGATTCATAGATAGATCATAGATTGAACATTCACAGATAGAAGAGCAACTGCCTTAGAGCAACTGCAGCTACCTAATTAATTGTCTCGCAGCACAATCACTGGGCCACAGCAAAGGAGACCAGCTAAAAATTACGTTTTGATAGGCAATTTTTATCAATCCTCAAGCATATATTTAAGTCATGCACTTCTTATTCTGTACTTCAACTTTACACTGGATAGTTAGTTAGACTGGATAAAAAGCTCAAGGAAAAGTAGAATTCCCCAGGACCCTCTTATCTGAAAGGTTAACCAGAAAGATCAAGGCTGAGTTTCTAAAAGCAGGAGTTTCTATAACATAAGAAATTATGTTAGAAATTTCACATGAACCTCCCAGTACTGCCTTGAATACTTGCTGATTTAGATAAGCTACATTACCAACTGAACAAACTGACCTTTAATGTTCCACAAAAATACTTACACTCCATTTTCTAAAAGATAGGCACATACACAGGCAAGTAATTTTAATGACGCCAATCATCTGCATGACCCTACATATCTCAAATGTAGAAGATGTTCTCTTCTTCACTTGTCTGCTGGACCAGATTAGATAAATTAGGAAAAAAAAAATCACTGCTGAGCAAAAAGCAAACATAGCTCAATGATATATTAAAGTCTTCACTTTCAATACAACTTCTCATGTGACTGCCATAGAGAGGAGCTACAGATCTAGTGCCCACTTAGCAAACATTCGATCAGCACCACAACTGCCGTTCAGCTTTGATTTTAAAGGGGGGAGTCGGGGAAGGAGAAAGTATTCTTCTGCCATAAAGGAGTAGGGAAGAGTCAAAGGGTGAATTTCAGTTTAACAGAGAACAGGGGCATCAGCAAGCAACTATGCAATAAGGAAGCAAAAGCACTTCAATCCTAACAGAAAAACTACTCAGAGGCTAAACAGATTAGTCTCTATGGACTGTCTAGGCTGGGGCATTAGTCAGCACCAATAGTAGGATTCATGCTGTTGAAAAGGCAAGGATGCCACATTTCACTTACCATGAGAGTCGGATCCCAACTTCTTAGAAGCCATTTAGAACCTGAAAAACATTTTAAAACAGCTTTAACAACTTTATACATGTAATATAGCATAAGTCTATGCAGTTCTACAGAGTCTTATCTCTAGATTATGGGACACGTTGCAGCCACTTGCTGTTTATCCTGTTCCCAAGACAGATAAGCAAACTTGTTCTGTATCTCTGAGAACTAACTGAGCAGACAAATAACTTAGTCCAGGGTCTGACAATCTAAACGGCAAAATGAAGAAGAAAACAAACAGCCAATAAGCAGTCAGTTGATCAGGAAGGCCGAGTTCCAGACCACAGCACTGAGAGGTCACTCTGCCCCAGCCACATGGAGCACACCCTGCCTCCCTTGGCATTAAGAATAGCCCTTCCTCCTGGAAATACCACACTGATCCTCTTCAGTTTAATCCCTGCTGCTCAAAAAGGGGATACTATCATCTTGGGCACGCAGTCACTCAGCCAGCGTGGCACCCTCCTAAACACACTGGGTAATGCACAGATAACAATACAGGTATACAATAATCAGTACCATAAGGATGGTACTTTCAGACACACAAGAAAACCATACTAACAATAGCCCTCATTCACTGCCCACAGATTTTTACTAACAACTTTTTAAATTTGGATGCAAATTCTACACGGCTAAGATGTTCAACACACAAGTGCCCAGCCAGCTTTTAACACAGAGCAGGCCTGTCCTGAGAAATGAGAGTTGTTTAAGACAGAATTAGCTGTCTACTTAGTTGTCAGCTAAAACCCTGCTCCAGGATGCTTATGGTGTGTTCAATAACATAACTGGTTCTTCTGCTAGATTATAAGTACATCACAAGACCTTGCTCAAGACCGTAACAGGATTTATAAGTCTTCCTTTGACATTATGCACAACAAAGAATCAGCTGCCCTTTGTTTCTGAAGTCCTCCAGCTCACAGACTGAAATGCACACCAGCTGTTCTTCAAAAAACATGAAATTATCTGGTACACCCCCACCAGCAGCAGACAGCATTCAAGGCACAACCTGGAGCAGATCTAACATTCACCATTCCTTAACTGAGGTCTTACTTTTAGCCTCAGGGATTCCACTGCAGATTCCAACTGCAAATGTTACCTTAAAGAAAGGATGTTTTAAGGTGAAGGTTACACAGAGAGCTTAGCTATTCCTTCTGGCAGCTGCTGACCTGACTGAGGTCAGGAAGAGCCAGTTTCAAGTACTTTAGGAAAAGTACCTTTTGCTGTGACAAGGTGTCTGGCAACATTATGTCGAAATCAATAGGTGAACCAGCCCTACTGGCTAATGGGAACCCAACACGTGGCTAAAGCCAAAGCTGTATGAAGATGACCTGGGTGCAACCAGACTTCATGAAACACAGCGAGCAGATCCTAGGCTATGAGGAAGTGAGTCATGGCCAACTCCAGGTGTACCTTGTACATAAAAGCTGTGTGTCATCCTGCTCGACATTTGTCAGGTTCTTTTCAGCACATCTCACCGTCTCTCTCAACATTGGTGTTACATCCAAAATCACCCCACTAAGCCAGAGAACTGGTTTTGGTGCTAGCTGCCAACTGCTTCTCAGAAGCGAACAAAATATTGCGGCTTCAAAGACGGAAGAAAAAAAGAAGGTGAAACAGTGCTGAGCCTGCAATCTCAGGAAGGCAATCAAGGGCAAAGCCACAAGACCATCCGGTGCAGTCACACGTCAGCTACATGGGCTTTACTGGTCCCAGTGGCGCAGAGGAGGAGATCAGACTGCAGACTACAGCACATGAAACAGGCTGCACCTTTCCACACAAGCTGCTGTGTGCTTAGTTCCTCCACATGACAGTAGCAATTTAGATGTCAACTTAATTTGTTGTATTGAAGAAGCCAGGCCACATGTGGAATCATAAAGCCTTCACATATCCCATCAGTCCTCTTTATGTCACCAGAGACTGTGAGGCACCACCTGCAACCACGTGCTACAGCTGCCAACCATCCACTACTATCGCAGAGCTGAACCAGGGACCAGGTCTTGACATACTTCCTTTACTTTCTCCACGTTCATCATTCCTCTAGTTACTACCTCAGACTGAAAAGCAAGTGCTCCCCTTTCTAAAGGATTTAAAACTTCTGATGAGAGGAAGTAACCTTCTCGTTTTGGCAACTCAACTGACAAGGAGGCTTTTCTCAACCAGTTATCTAGAGGAGACATAGTTTATGCTATTTACCTCATTTACCAGAAGCAGCTTGCTCCAGACTGTACCTACATCAAGGACATTGAAAACAAAATTCAAAGAGATAATTTTTAAAATGATGATTTATATGTCCTCTCCAGCAGGCCGACACAAGGACACACTAAGTTTACCGTCCCACACACTGATCTCAGGCAACTGAACACTAAGTTTCCATGACACTACCAATTTGCTCCATCAGTAGCAGTGCGTACAAATCCCACCAAACCGAAGATGTACACATCTAACATCCAGGAAGCTTCACAGTAGTATATCCATCTGGAGCTGCAAAAAGCCTTAAATGTGTCCTCAGCATCAAAATACCCCACATAAGCAATAAGCATCTTGCTTGCATTGGAAATCCTGTAGCAAAATCCTACTGCAAACCAGGCACTTGCATTAACTTTAAGGTGCAGTGGGAAAAATTATTCCTCTGCCATATGCAACACCTTATTTTAACTAAAGAACTACCTAAGGCGCATTAATAACAAGTTAATCATGAAATGGACCATTTCCAGCGAGACGGTCACACTTTAGATTCAGGTAGCCTTTGAATTCATATCCCAGTAGCTCCGCTGACGCATGGTGAGCGTGCACTTATTAAGATACCATTCCTGCAGAAGGCACAGTCAGCAAACAGAATTGTTAAATGCTGCACACAGTAACACTAGAACAGTCTGCCAGCTACATCCCGTCACCTTCTCTCCAAAGAGGGTTTAATTAAAATAGCGTCTTCTGACTAATCAGATTTGATAGGCTATTCAGGGACCACTGTTACAAGCATCTTGCTGTTGCTCTGTCCTGCTGGTTGGAAAGAAAAAATAATACATGTTTGCAGCCAGTTAGAAGGTTAGTGATGTTGCTCCTATGCTTCTGGGCATTATCTGAACTGCATTTGCCTAGCAAAAGCCATTACACTGTGCAGTGAAGGTCTGGTAACATTTTTTACCACTTGTTTAGAAATTTAAAGGACTTGTTCCCAAAGCATCACTCCAAACCATCTAACGGACAGCTGCAGCCCCATCACTGTTGCCTCTGACCTCCAGACTCCAGAACAGAACGCTGAAGGGCACCTATGGCAACAGCACACGTGGACACAAATTCTGGCCTGATGCTTTACTGCACATTTTAAACTGACAAAGAAAATACTCTATACTGCATGTAAACTTTATCAACACATTCCCTGGGCTAGAGAAACAAGTTAGTTGCACAGCACTACAAGGTGCTCTTACTGTCACCTACAAACCTGTCTTCTATAAATGTAGCCCTCCTTAGTCCCATTCCCTCACTCTTGGTTTTGGCTGGTCTTCTGAAGAGAATGTCAGGGCCACAAGTGCCTAAAAGTTATAAGCAACAGAGCAATATTCTTAAAACTAGCCAAAAGAACTCAGTATAGAAGAGGACCTCAGATTAATGACAGAAGGGGATGGGGGGACTGGAAAACAGCTACTATAACAACAACAAAAAAAACCAAAGAACAAGAGGATGCAGAAACAGATAAGTGTAAAGACAAAACTGATGACTGAAACAACTAGCACAAAGACAGATAGATAGATAGATGGATGACAAGGTGGAAAGGCTTGAAAGGGCAGCACAGAGATGACCAAAACAACCCACCTGGCACATCACCACTTAAATGTGTATGACTACTTAGCCATGCTGCCAGACAATAAAGAGAATGCAGAGAAACATGACTTGGTGCAGTCAAGCAATACCAGAGGGACAGTCTCATCAACAGATGAAAAAAAAAAAATTACTACCAAGAGTGACTCCTGGGGATCTGCTGGGAAGTTGTACTGGTTTTTTAATTATTATTTCCATGTTCCTTTTATTGATGCTTTCCCTGAAGTTTATATTTACATTCCTTTTCTTCTGAAAGAGTTCTGATTGGTCAAGTTGGAAGCATCCTACCACTAATGGTACCTGGAAGAATTTTCTCAGTGATAACTCAAGCCAATTTAACTATTTGTCAAGAAGAACTACTGTCTTGTTGCTATACCCCTCATATACCCCTTCTATATCTAGAAGTATGTCTAGATTCCAGAGCACATTAATTCTCTGAAGTAATTACCACCTAAAAATCAGGTAAATGAGAAATGTACTTACTGTGGGTCTGAGGAAACCAAAATGCCTCAAGTTATCACCTACAATCAAATCGGCACATCCACACCCTTCAGAGAAGGAAGATCTGATCTTGCAACTTCTATTTTGTCTGTGAATATACCCTGTGTAGACTAACCACACATAGCTGAGATGCATCCATTCACTCTGAAAACTACCAAAATACAAAAAAACTTCAAAAATTAAATATCTTTTTTTTTCCTCCCTGTATTACGCTCATGAACTACTACTGACTTTACACTGAGAAACAGTGAAAAACAGTTTGATTATAGTGATTGATTTCAAATATATCACAGATATTCCAGATTTAGACACTGGTTTAAGTTTTCACTATAACTAGTTGCTTGGGTGCAAGTGACAAGCGATAACCAACACCATTCCGTATCTAGCCTCATACAACAAAAATAGAAGTAGACAAGGCCATTGCTAAGATAAAAAAAAAGTTAAGACTCTCACATCAAAGCTTCCCACCTAAGTAAGTGTTCAATCATTGCTACGCAATTGAGATCTTACGCAGACCAACAGTAAAAAGCTGATCACAGACGTTTACTACAGTACAAAACAGATTCCACTTTCATTTACTGCGGTCTCCACACAGATGACATCACCCCAAAATCTGCAGCAAATGCTTCTGCTTTGTACCCCTAACAGTTCTGCAAACAATGAGCACAGTCATCTGCATGGAGGTACTCCCCTTTCACAAGGCACAATCAGCTGAGCCACTGAAATAGCTCTTTGGATAAATTAATTGTAAAACCAGATTGGACATGTTGCAACTATATGCAAAGAAAGAAAAGGGAAAAAAGAAAAGGGAAAAAAGAAAAGGGAAAAAAGAAAAGGGAAAAAAGAAAAGGGAAAAAAGAAAAGGGAAAAAAGAAAAGGGAAAAAAGAAAAGGGAAAAAAGAAAAGGGAAAAAAGAAAAGGGAAAAAAGAAAAGGGAAAAAAGAAAAGGGAAAAAAGAAAAGGGAAAAAAGAAAAGGGAAAAAAGAAAAGGGAAAAAAGAAAAGGGAAAAAAGAAAAGGGAAAAAAGAAAAGGGAAAAAAGAAAAGGGAAAAAAGAAAAGGGAAAAAAGAAAAGGGAAAAAAGAAAAGGGAAAAAAGAAAAGGGAAAAAAGAAAAGGGAAAAAAGAAAAGGGAAAAAAGAAAAGGGAAAAAAGAAAAGGGAAAAAAGAAAAGGGAAAAAAGAAAAGGGAAAAAAGAAAAGGGAAAAAAGAAAAGGGAAAAAAGAAAAGGGAAAAAAGAAAAGGGAAAAAAGAAAAGGGAAAAAAGAAAAGGGAAAAAAGAAAAGGGAAAAAAGAAAAGGGAAAAAAGAAAAGGGAAAAAAGAAAAGGGAAAAAAGAAAAGGGAAAAAAGAAAAGGGAAACTGGGTGCAGTTTCCGTTCAATTTGCAGTAACCACTGTTTAAAACAAATCTATGTGTTCATCTCACAGGATGTAAGTACAAGCAGTGGTCAGCCTGCATTCAATCAAACAGCAGCGATTACACTGACAGCGGGCGGCGGGAGGAAGGGATGAAATATCTCTGCTGCATACACACCCCCTGGATCAGCAATCCAAGCAACTGTGATGAGATTTAAATTTTGAAGGACAGCCTGCAACATCAAAGTAATTCAGTTTGCTATTTCCAGTGCAATGATCAAAGGGCAGAGGGGCAGGAACCAATAAAAATGGCACTTTTAAACACATTTCCAGAATACATGAGCAGGAAGGGTATGGAGAATAGAGCCCCTAAAGAGTAGGCCTGTGTGCAGATCACATTATTGGATTAAGAGACAACACACTTCGGCAACGGCAGCCACATCAGTCACGGGGCTTTACATGCAGATGTTGGATAGCATCTTCCCAGCAGTGACAAACAATGGGAAAAATTGATTCTTCAAATAGTACTGTTGGTTAATGTGACACAGTGGGCAATTAGACCTTCTGCTTGAGTACTCATCAATCAACAGGAAGTTAAAAGCAGGAGACAGCTCTTCCACATGCTCTTAGAGAAGCATGGCATGCCTTGCTCAGTTGTTCCATATGGATTCACTGCATTCATTAATATTAGACACCTGTAGTTACACAGATATCCTCATGTCACATCTCAATTTGCTCATTAAAGACACCACACTTGATAAAAGCACATACTATTTGAGCTGGTTAAGGATTTAAGGCTCTTAACTGGTAACAGACAACTCTATTTCTTCTTTAAGATCCTGGCTGTATTTGGAACATAATGTAATTTGCCATACATTTCACCCAGAAATAAGGGAAAAGCCTACAATGGCTGGGGAAGCACAGAATGCTAATGCCCCAGTTTTTCAATCACTGAATCGCTTACCAGCCATACAAGTTTCCAATGAAGTTGAAGCTTGTACATCACATAAGCCTCTAGAACTACAAGTTCCACATACAAGAACGTAAGAATAATGAGTATTATTTACAGTCCAGCCCTGTGACCAAGGCAGATCAATGCAAGCTTTTCTTTTGGCCAGAGACTGACACGTCAAACAGAGTACAGGAGATGCACCTAATCTAAATTCACATTTAACTGTTGCAGCAAATGGGTGATGTTCTTAAAATGGACTCTTCCCAAAAAAACGAGTCCTGTCTGAAGAGAAAACTACTTACAATTAAAATCTAAGTCTGGCCTGACTTCCAAACTCAGCAAACAAGGAGATAGCCTAGGTTCTGTCAACTTCATGAGCAGATGTGTATTTCAGAATGTGGTTCCTACTTAGTGACTGTTACCTAGATTATTTAAGGGACCTCAAGGATAATCTGGTCCAACCTTTCTTGGCAAAAGCATGGTCTAGACAAGACGGCACAGCCAAACCTTAAAAGTGTCCAGTGTTGGGGAATCCACCACTTCCCTGGGGAGATTATTCCAATGGCTGATTGTTATCGTGGAAAAGTTTTCCTCTTGTGTCCAACTGGAACTTCCCCAGCAGTAACTCGTACCCATTAACCCTCATATTTTCCTTGTAAAAAGGTAGTCTCCATTTCCTTTTTAGCCACCCTTTAAATACTGGAACACGGTGAAAAGGTCTCTCCTAGGACTTCTTTTCTCACGGCTGAAAAACCCCAGTTCTCTCAGCCTTTCCCCACATGGCAGGCTTCCCAGTCCTTTGATCCTCTTTGTGGCCCTTCTGGACCCTCTCCAGCCTGTCCACATCTTTTTGGATAGCAGGGTCCAAAACTGAACACAATATTCCAGGTGTGGCCTGAACAGCGCTGAGTAGGGTGGGATAACGACTTCTTTATCTCTGCTGGTGATGCCCTTGTTGATCCAGCATCCTGTTGGCTTTCTTTGCCCCAGCAGCAGAATACCATTCATTCACATCAAGCTCGCTGTCCCCAGCCTGCACTGCACCCCTGGGCTGTTTTTTTCCAGGTGCAAGACCATACACCTATGCTTGTTGAACTTCATAAGGTTCTTGTCAGGGCACTCTTCCAGCCCATCCAGGTCTTCCTGCAGGATGCTCCTCCCTTCTGAAGTGACCACTTTCCCAAAAATATATGGGTTTACATCTACTTTTTTTATTCTTGAGATCAGCTTCACTAATCTAGAAGCTACATCATCACCAAGAAAAGGGTGGTAAACTAGAAATAGGACTGTCTTCACCTCCTTGAGATACAATAGAAGCAAGGCAGACACTTGCATGATAAACCATAGCAAAGAATATAAATACGCTACACAACTCCTACATTCTAGGAAAAAATCCAGCACTCTTACCACCCATGAGGGCTATGTTAATCTCACAGTGCAGTAATGAAACGAGTCCCAAATTTGATGAGTGAAGCAACTGCTTGTAACTACTATTTCCCTGTCACTGAAGTTTGGATAGAAAATACCTACCACCTCTGAGAGCTTAAAATAGTCAGACAGAAAGCATCTAGTAACCATTAACAAAATTAGCTACTTCAGCTTAATTAGCACAAGACTTCATACTGCTACAAATGAGTCAAATCTTTAACAATAATCTTAGCGCTAGCCATAGCCAGGTACATGCACTAAGTTTTCTAATTAATCCTAGCACTTCAGAAAAAAAGCTAATATTTCAATGCAACCCTTCTCACATGGGAGAGATTGCTAGCTAGAGAAAGTTGCTAGCTTCAACAACAAAATAGTCCACTAATTCTGTTCTTTTGGTAAAGATGTATGAAAAAAAAAAGTGGAATACCCTGCACATTTAAAAATGTATGTCTGGAACCCAAAGCAATTAAAATGCCATTCTATTTGTTGCAGTGATACTTCAATATGTAATAATATTCAAGTACTTCAGAGTCAGCTTGTTAATACTTCAGACTTGTCCCAGTTATGAATGCTGAGCGCTAGACAAACATTCCCAAAATGCTGCCAACCTAACAGAGTAAAATAGCTTTTGCCATTAATCAGAACATCCCCTTCTTAATTCAAAAAGAACAGATTCTGTGCAGTTTCAAGCTTTTTCTTCTTACGTTCTTTGACCAAGAGAGGTATACACGTGGCTGATCTTATCTAGAAACAAGTTCAACTGTCAACCATATCAGGACCTACTGCCAATACTGACACAAGAACTCAAATTATTTTGTTCCAGAAAGCAATTTGTATTCTTTTGATAAATACTAATTAGCTGGAATTGAATGCATTTAAACACACCACAACAATGGAATGACTCAACTCTAAAAAAAATCCATTCCAAAGAAAGCTGCACAACTGTCACTTTTTCCCTGTTAAAGCTGAGAAGATAAATGGTAATATTTATTGTTAGTTATGTTAGAAATTTGGTGAAATACAAATGAATGCTTATGGAATAACTTTAACAAAGCAGACAAAAAAATACATAGCAAGAAAATCAAGTTGAACAGAAGTTTTAAAATGGAAAAAGAAAATCCGTCAGCAAGTCAGACATCACTTGCCATTTCATATATTTGAACTCAGCCAGAATAAGTGTCTGCTGCACTGAACGTGAATAATGGAACTAGTGTTAGACTACTACAGATTCATCCATTTTTCCTCTTACACTAAGGTCACATGCACTACCCACTCTCACCACACATTTAATATTTTCCTAGCAAAACTCAGTATGGTACTGACAGAAAATACAGGCTGTTAAATTAACTATTCCACCTACAAACAGCTCTGCCTGCCCTGCAGCAAGCAAGCTAAAATCTTGAACTCAGCATGGAAGCCACTGCTTCAAATGCTAATTGCAACCTCTGCCCAAGCAGTTTAAATACACTCAAGGCCACTGACAGCCTTCTCCCACTCCCTACAGAATCTCTCCCACAACGTGGCTAGAACTGCTGAACTTTTCCAGCCATCTGACATCCACGTATTCCACTAAAATACCTCATTTCTCTCAACTGAAAGAGCCACATTTTAAGAATGCACATTCCCTGCAAATTCACATAATTTAGAATCACAGAATGGTTTGGGCCGGAAGGGACCTTCAAAGATCATCCAGTCCAACTCCTATGACACTGGCAGGGACATCTTTTACTAGATCAGGTTGCTCAAAGCCCTGTTCAACCCAGCTTCGAACACTTCCAATGATGGGGCATCCACAACTTTTCTGGGTAACGTGTCTCACCACCTTCAGAGTAAAAAAGTTTCTTCATTACTTCCAATATCATAGAGTAATAGAACGGTTAGAGTTGGAAGGGACCTTAAAGATCATCAAATTCCAACCCCCCTGCCATGGGCAGGGACACCTCCCACCAGACCAGGTTGCTCAAAGCCCCATCCAGCCTGGCATTGAACACCCGCAGGGATAGGTCATCTACAGGTTCTCTGGGCAACCTGTTCCAGTGTCTCACCACCCTCACAGGAAAAATTTCTTCCTAACAACTAATCTAAATCTCCCCTCTTCCAGTTTAAAACCATGACCCCTTGTCCTGTCACTATACTTCCTGACAAACAGTCCCTCGCCAGGGACTCTACCTTCTACAAATCTACCCTCTTTCAGTTTCACCTCTCTGTGCCAGCCTGTTTTCCAGAAAACAACCCTAATCACTACAGGTTACTCTTTCTCCAAATGCGCACTTTGAAATGCAAACAAGCAAAAGTTCTAAAAACTTCCTGCTACTGAAACACCAAAGAGCTGATCCCAGCAGACCTGGAAAAGTGTGCTCCCCAAAACACTCTTCTGCAAAGTGAAAACATAAAACTCAAACCATCTCAAGCCTTCTTGATTTTCAAAACGTACCTCCTAAGTTTGGTTTGCCATTGTCTTGACAGCACTAACAACAGAAATGTGAGTTCGATCTCAGGTGCTACAGATGTTACATTCTTCACACACACGACCTTTTTGGGGTTTTATGCATCTTCTTCCACACATCAACATGTCACTGGTACAGCTGCAGTTTCCTATGCTAGCTCATTTTGTCCTTAATTAATGTGTCACTCCTACTAAGCCAGTATGTTATCTGTCTTCATACAAACCTTTCTATTGAGGCCAAGACAAGAAAATAAGCATATACAGAAATACACGTCTGAAAAGATCCCAGGTTTTGCTGCACTGATGGACAAAACTTACAGAAAAGTAAAAAAAAACCAAAAACCAAACCCCTCATCACTGTTCAAGGTGAATGCTCAATTCAGCTACTTTCATACGTTCACTGAGCTGACGTCTCAGCAGGGACACACTTTCCCTGACTAACTCAACAGAACAAAGGAATCAAACTCAAATAATAAAGAAGTGAATCAAGCTAATAAAAGTATGGTTCCATTGCAGTAGCCCCTAACTAAGAACTAATCTTGTTTCATCTCCAGATATAGTACCAGTTAAGCCTGCTTTAATTTTTTCCACCCAGTCTAAACAGGACTGAATGACTGCATGAAAGATGACCTAGATGAGAAATTCTATTGGTAGTCAACAGTGAATTAATTTCCACTACCAGAAGTCATATTTTAAATGAGCAAGTTCCACTCATTTTAATTAAACATGGAACTGGCAAATAACGGACCATACAGAGCAAGCAGGAAATGGTTTTAAAGTGAATACTTACACCTTAATTATTTCTTGAAAAGTCTTGCTAACTTTAGGGAAGACTAGACTTAATAGCAAAGATTTAATTCTGCTCTTTAAAACCTGCATAGAAATAGAAGCGTCATTACATACCACCCAAAAAAAAAAAAAAAAAACACCAACAAACCAACAAAACTCTTATGTGAAAACAGCAGCAGACACCTACCTGAACAGGCTCAGCAAAGTGGTGGTACCCACACCTTGTACACTTCTGGAACTGAACTCATTGGGAACTCAGGAGGTAATGCTGTCCTGAGCTAGCTTGTCTAGTGTAGGAAAGTCAAAATTTATCTTTGTGCAGTCAAATTGAGGTTCCCCTCGGCTATAGCAGATATATTACAAAAACAGAATATGGCAAGTAGAAGAGCTGCTTGCTGTGTTGTGTATAGGAAAACTTCAGTGGCCTACACCACCTAAAGGCAGCACCCTCCAGTCCCGAGCAGAAACATCTTCCTTGCCATCTCCTGACTTTGGAGTCCTCAAACAGTAAAGGTCACTCTTTAGGACTGCTTAAATAGAAATATGGTCCAGCCTATTCCAACAATGGACTGAAAAGTTTGGGAATGCAAGCCACAAGCAACAGGGAAGTCAGTACATTTGTTAAACAAGGTTCCTTCTACTTGTGCAACCGCCACAGCTGAGGTTACTAACAGTGAAGATGCACAAACAGGCAGATAATCCTCACCCTCTAAGAACGAAAGCAGAGCAACTATCCAATCCCCGAGGCATGACTTTCAAGGATGCTCCAGTTGCTACACTCACCTTTGCATACTGCTTCAAAAAGCCTTTCCATGTTGCAGGTGTCATTCCTCCCTCCCTGCTGTGCAGTGGTCACCAGCCACATTCAGCCAGCAGACTCAGTAGATCCCTAAGCATCCTAACATAACCCCTGCACCCACTTACCTTAATTCCAATCGTTTCCACATAAAATGAGTTTCAAGATTTACACTTCCTCACTTAAAGCTGAAAAGGTCTGCTTTCTCTCTGTGTAAGACAAGAATTCAATTTGCGCTCCCAGCACTGCAATCCTACACTTTAGTTAATGTTTGGAGCACACAAGCCTAAGGACTAATGTAGACTGGAAGCTTGCATTTCACTACAAACATCAAATGATCTTTCTATCATAAATGTACAGAGCAAAATCCAGAAACCTGAAAGGTACTGGGAGTGACAGACACATAAACACACACAATTAAAAGCCTCCCAATGGTAACAGCGTATGAAGAGTGAACTTGAGTTTCATGTTCAAATAGAATGAAAAAGAAACCATAAGCAACCATAGCTACAAAAAGATACTGCTTTTAGATGAAATCTAGAAGGCTACGGGATATTCATACAGCCAGGAACTGAACACCCTAACACACACACATTCTTCATTGATTACCTTTGCCCTGAGCAGAAAGCAGTTTTGCCAAAATTCCCTCATACCCTCAGAACTACCTAATTCTTGCATGAGACTTCAAAATAGCTGTCAAGGCACTCAAGCAGCAGTAAAAGTATCCTTCTTTTGCAGGTGTGGGGAAGAGGGCACAAAGCTGAAGTGGTTTGCTTCCAGCCATCCAGCTCAGCCAACAACAAAGCCACAAGAGAACTTGTATTTCCTGAATCCCAAATCCAGAGCTATCCCAAGAATCCCACTGCATTCTCTCAAGTTTGGACCACTATCTTTGTCCCCCCAGTTTTCCCTATCAAATCACTCATAACCAGCTTCTCATCTTACTATTAAAAGGACTTTCTTCTGGATTGATAATACAGAACTGGATTTACTCCAAACTTTATTTCTAAATTACTACTTTAAGTTCATTTAAGTCTGCAATTTTCTTATACACTATATCTCTAGTCTTGCTCAGTGGTATAAACTTTTTTTGCTACATATTAGAAATTTCTTCAGCAGCTACGCTAATGCATGCAACCCCCGAAACACTTAAAGCAATGAATAACTAAACAGAAACAGCTCATTTTATGTGCAAAAGCAGCCTTCAGAGACGCATTAGCTTAATTTCCTCAGGACATTTTGACAGATCTGACTCAGCTTCAGCAATTTAGCCTTACTTCTATTTTATAACGAGACCAGAGTAGGTTGCTGGATGAGACTGCCCCGTGACCACCCAACAGTCATACCCACAGCTTTTCCTCTCCAAGCATCTAACAGACTGGCAATAACACGGGACTGCTAACAGTACAGAAATCTATCTCAGTGGACCACCACTGCTGCGACAAATCAGTAAAATCATTTTTTTTTTTTTTAAAGAAGGAAAGTGAAAAGACTATGGGTTGACTATTCCTCCACTGAGATAGCAGATTTTCTCCAGTAACCTGAGAATCAGTCGCACCTTGCCTCTTTTGTAACCCATGTCTGATTCAACCCAGCTTACTTCAGCAAATAAATTCAGAGCTGCCTGATGACAGAACAGGAGCATCACATTTATATTCCTGCAGTAACATCAAATTACAGAAGAAATATATCTTACAGACGGCTGGTAGTAAAATGGATACAAAACTTCTCTCTTTCTCTTCAAACCGGGGGAGAAAACCTCCACAGTACTTGGTAGAATCAATTTATCCAGAGTATAGCTAGATCCCTGCACTTAATACTGGTGTATTCCAAGCATTCGTCTACTTGGGAGAGGGGAGAGAAGGCATAGAGGTAAAAGGCAAAACTTCTTCATCAGTCCAATATTGTAATACACACGGAACATCCAAAGAGACAGGTAGACCTTCAGAACTCTATACTACTTACATATGCAATATGGAAGCTCGGTTATGAAAAGGATATTATTATGTCACACAAACAGATGTGCCAGACATTCTTACAACCAAATGTGTATTTCTAGGGTCCATCCCCAGCTCCAAAAGCAGCTTAGACCACCTAGCCATACATGCCACATTCAACTTCTCTACCTTTGTCTACCTTGATTTATCTTGCATCTCATAATACACTTGTGGATTCTTTAAGCTGTATTTATCAAGGTTTTTCCAGTTGAAGATCTTCACGTAGAAGACATTACAGAATGTAACAGTATTACATTTATGTCCACGCTTGAATTTGTGAGCTTTCCCTTTGCATACAAATTAAGAAAAATTCAACAGTGTTAGTAAAAAGCAACAAGCTTTTTACCATCTTGCATTTTCTTTGCAAAGAAGTTACACTACTAAGCACAGACATTCAGTGATCTAGCAACAAATTATGAGTTTTTTACCAGCTATCAGAAGACTTCCAGGTTAAGTCTACAGAAACCACATATTAAATGCCCTTCTACAAACAAGAAGGAAACCTGTAACTGCAGATATTTTGAAAATTGCCCTCTGCTAAGACCCTAACCAGAATCTAGCAATTGTTCTTCCACTGACAGTTCACTGGCTTGAAGGAATTGCATTTCGCATTTGTGCAGGTACGAGACTCCTTGTCAGCTGGGGGAGTCCTGAAAAACATCTCCCCCTTCACCTTGCAAAGTCTAACAGTTCTTCTGATTAAAATCTTCAGATTAATACAGATAGTTGGCTGATTAAAACCTGATAAATAAAATCTTTAAGTAAGAAGATTCTGTAAATTATTTCTCAGAATAGTATCTAGAAGACAACACCTCAAATAGTTACATGCTTAGTTGTAAGAGCAATTGCTGGTACGGAGTCCTGCCAATCAATGACCACTGACAGAATTACAGCTTGATTAATAACAAACCTAGGTTTATAAGGAGGCATGTAATATAGAAATCTGCCCCCCAAAATCTTTATGATTCATTAGCCCCCTTGAGTGCAAAATTATTTCATAGTACCAAAACTCCCACTAACACCTGACTCAGGGGATGCATTCAACTCCCCCTCTCCCCAATGAACTAAAAGTACTTTCAAAAAGCACAGTAAGGTCCCTTCTTTCTATATTGTTACAAACACAGCAAACAAAATGAACTCAATAATCTTTCAGCTTTTTACTACCAAGAAGTCAAATAGACTGGCAACAAACTGCTTGTGGTGACCTAATACTTAATTAAAAGATTAAGAACACATTCTTTTCTCAAAGGGTATGCAGCAAAAAGCTTTTCTATCCTTTTTCACCACACACAATTTTATTCCAGATAATTAATGGTGATTTTATTCATATAAACTCCTTTCCCTACTACATTTGCCTGCTATATTTCTATCTGAAATGATTATACATTACTGTGCAAGGACACCACATGATGGTATTAGTCATTAGGGTGGATCCTGGTGTGGCTTTGCTGTATCTGAAAAGGAAATACATAACCTTTAACAATTCCTTTGTGGATTGTTTATAAACTTGGAATCTAGTTTTACTTTAAAGCTCAGGACTAGTGAGGCAAATCAAGTTGAACACATAAGCACATCTCTATGTCCAGATTAAGCACAGCACTAATACTTGACATAGCACAACTGCTAATACTCATACTCTGAGAAATCCAAACTCAGGCAATCAACGTCACCAATCACTTCAGTCACAAATTCCTACACTAGAGATGTCAAATGGTGCAAGCACAAACTTATCTATGAGGAACTGGCTTCAATCAGATCTTTCACATAATCTAGTAGATAGTTATCATGAATGCTGACCTCCAGTAACATAGATCAGACTATCTAGGAGCTCACAACTCTGTATTACTAGTTTCCATGACACTAATTACCAATACTTTAGCAGCTTTAGTATATTTGTATCGCCTTGCAGCTGAAGAATTGACTATTTCTTGGATAGGACTCGCATTCTTCTGATTTCCCTACTTAAAATGTTATTCTGGTGTAAGAGTTCCTGAAACAAGACGCAGCTGAGAAAATATAAGCTCAGAATTTCCATTTGAAATTGGTCAGGTAGTTAGAAACTGTAATACTAAACATGCAACACAGTATTTTGAACCAATCTGCCCTCCCTTCCAGAAAAGAAGATTTAAACCTAAGTCAGAGCAATGATATTCTGTTCCCCCTTCGATACACTTCTGTGTTTCAAGGACTTTGCAAGCTTAAAGGATTCTGAAAAGACCTTGTAGCCTTTCAAAGAAGAAAAAAAACAAACAAACAAAACACAACTAAGTCAAGCACATACAAGCTGTTCTTTCAAAATGTCCCAACCACAGGAAAGACCGTATTTCCTAATATCTAGGAAAATGCATTCCCCATCCAAGCAAAAAAATAGGAATAAATCTCAACATTTAAGAGAGGAAAAGCTCCAATCCTCATCTTCTCTTAGGAGAGCTCAGTACAAGACTACACTGACTGCAAAGGGTGATTAGGGACATAGAGCACGGGCTTATTCAAACCAAGTCAGAGGGTCAAAGCATTGAGCAATGTACTTGCATACCACAGAGGATTACCCACCTCAGTAGTTAACAGAAAAACTGTGAGCTCCAGCTCCTATCGATCAACTGCAATCCCAGTGACCGATTGGAGAGTGGTACATGCTGCAAGATCAATAGCATTGCCTTCCTACTTATCAGAGCAGGCAGACACAATACAGGGAAGAGAAACTAACCTTTGATACGTGCTAGAAGACCTACTTTTCCAAACAAGAAAGCTATTTATAAGATGTAAACAACCCTTCTTTGCCTTTTCTTCAAACAATGGTTTTCAAAAACATCTTCCAGAGCTTTTCAATTGCAGCTCCACTAGACCTTCTTTACACTGACATTGATCTGAGTTGCACTGATCAATTTTAAATAGACAGTAAAGCCTTTAGGTAGAGATCTTTGTAAAATGACAGCTGAAGCTCTGGAATTTATGACCAAAAAGACTGGGAATGATTATGTTAGAAACAAAATGCCAGAGAAGGCTGGATAGAAGTTCTGTCTAAAAAGTAAATCTAAATTTCTCCTACATCAGTTTACCAAAATGTTCAACCCAACACCAACTGTAAAATACAGAAACAGGCTGGTTTCAAAAACTTACGATAAGGGGACTGGACACTAACAATATATTGAATTTCCTGAAATATCAATCCTTAAGGTCTGTGGAAGCAATAGGAAACCATAAGCTTATACAATTAAAAAGGAGGATGACTCAGGTGATGCCTTCTGTGGCGTTATTGCACTTTTGCCACCAGGACCAGCCAAAACAGCTGTGGCTGCCAGTGTGACAGAATTAGATGAAGTGATCTGCTGGATTGGTCCAGAAACCTGACTCCTATTCTGTTAGAGATTTTTGTCTCTAGGATAACAAATACTGGACACTGCAAAACACCATGTGAACAATGGAGACGAGCTCTTCCAGGTGTTTTTGATGATTTTTAACCACAAAGATTTTTCTGTCCACCAACAAACTATACAGCAAGTCTCCCAGCTGATCAGTATATTCTCTATATTGATCAGTATGCTCTTAAAATATTCTGAAAACTGTAGCTCAAATCATTAAAGACAAACTAAGATTTATTAAATCACTTATCTTATACCTGAGATTTCCTTGGTTTTCCCATTTGAAGCCTCAGGTAACTTTGTTTCAGTTTACGCTTACGCAGAGTGTGTGATCTTAGTATAAGCAACTTTTTCCCTGACTCCTTTGTTCCACAGTGCACTCACAGGGAAAGAAAAAGAACTATCAAATTTGCAGGCCAGATACAGCCGGTGAGACAAGAAAAGTGCAATCACTTTCAGTTTTGTTTCTGAAACTAAAACCACAAGCTCGCAAAAGACAAATTTACAGACTACGCGTTTTTCTCTCCCCCTATACTCAGACTTATGGCTTTGCCTAAAAGCTTCAAATCACCCAACTGCAATGGTGATCTAAAGCATCACTGCCACTTTTGAATCACAGCTCTGAAATTATAGAAAACTGAAGTCACTAAGCAGCAGTACTATCCTGGTACTGCAACATAACACCATCCTGAACATGGCCTCAAATAAATCGGTCGAACTCTGCTACGCTGCTACCACACGTACCATCTCAGTCCCACTCCATCCCCGTGGCTCATACAGTGCTACACACACCTCTGTTCTGTACTGAGAAAGCAGAGGAGGCAGACAAAAAAGTTTGTACCCTCTCCCCTGAAAAATGCTGTTGCAGAGCCTGGGAGATGCCAGGTATGCAGGGTCAGCCCTAGGAAGCCGGCAGTTGCAGGAGTCCTTGCAGAGGGGCAGAAAGTCCCACGCTACAAGGGTGGTAAGGGAAGGAAGGTGAGGAAGAGGTCTGGCTAATTGAAGTACCACCTATTCCTCTTTTTCCTTAACACTCTAGATCCTAGTCGGAGTAAGATTCCCCTCACCAAGCTCCCACAAAAGCCTCTTAACCCCATAACAGGCTGTGAGATGAAACATGCCTTCTATCTGTAACACTGAAGTTATATCACCAAGTCACAGCTCTGTTGTTCCTTGATTTGGCAACACTGATTTGTCATTTAGCAATATTCACCTCAAAGTGCTTATATTCAACACGAATCAATTTTCACTGAGTCCAGGATGGCAGCTGCACGGCCAAGTGCCAGAGTCCATCTGCTTATCTCTATTCTCATGAGACAGCACCAACGTCATAAGACTTCTGTAAGACTTTTTTTTTTTTTTTTACTTGCTTGGAATTTTTAAATGATGTGGGGAATAAAAACACTTGCTAAGGCCATTACTCATTTCCATCTATTGTATTTCTTTTAGTAATTAAAAGCAATCCTATCTTTCCCTTTAAAATGACAGATTTTGAGCTATCGAAACTCAAGAAGACAGTTCTCAAATGACACTAAGTAGATTCATTAAAGTATTAAAATGTTTTACTTCCAACGAGCACTGAGCTAAACAGAACACAAGGCATTATCAGGAAGTTAGAAACTGTAAAACTTAAGTACTTCTACACCAGTGTATACGTCCATGGAATGCCAGCATCTCAAATGCAGGGAAAGATATGATCGTCTTCCCCATTCAAAAGCAGAAACGCGAAATGGAAGAGATCCAGAAATAGCTAATGAGCATAAACAGAGCTATGGAGAGCTACGACCCATGAAGTAAACTAGACTTTGGCTCTTCGGCCTACAGGAAGACACAAAGACTGAATACAGTAGAAAACTAAAGTTACAAGTGGCACAGGGAAGAAGAGTATACTATGGCTTTCACAAGAGCCAGAAATTAACAAATTACCTGAAGGCAGGCTTGACAAAAACCCACACACGCACCCTCCCAAACAAAAGCGGTCCTTTCGGTTCTTCACAGAAGATTCAGCCACCGTGGGGAGGAACTTCCTTCCAGATATCACGGGCACTTACCGCCTGCTAGGACTCCAACGGCAAGCAGCGCTCGGAAGGCACACTCACCAGGGGTTGTTAAGCAGAAAGGTATTCCCTTGACTCAGGCAGTCCCCGAAACTGCCGGAAAGCAGGGAAGGGAGTGCCCCTCGACCTCCCTCTGCTCCCAGCGCCCAGCCCCGGACAGAGGGACAGGGCTGTGTCCCTCAGAGCTCACCCTGCGGGTTTCCAGCGCCATTAAACGGGACCTTCAACCTGGAAACCGCCCCCCCACCCCATCCCACCCCTCGGGAGGCCAGCGGGCCCCCACAGCGCTTCACATCTGCTGAATCACCACGCAGGCACGGAGGGTCGGACGAGAAGAAGCGGCGGCGAAGTTTGCAGCCGCCGGGAAGGGAGGGGAGGGCCCGGGGAGCAGCCGGCTACCTGCCCCCCCACACACCCCCTAGGCCAGGCCCCGCTAAGAGTGGGGACCAGCGCCCCGACCCCAACCCCTCCCGGCCCGCTCGTTACCTGCGCGGCGCCCGGTGGCTCCCGGCTCCGGCTATCCCCGCGGCCTCTACCCACCGCCCTGCCTTAGGAAACCCGCGCCGCCGCGTCGCCTCCAGCCCTGTCGCCGGGCGA
>NW_015090963.1:136168-138729 GCF_001431845.1 Calidris pugnax | reverse complement strand
CCTCCGCCGCCTCCCACTACCCCGACGGACGCGCTGGCGTCACGCCGCCGGGTCACCTGCTCCCGCCCGGGCCAATCGGGGAGGGGCTCTCGGTGACGTCACATCGGCGGGGGAGAGGGGCTGGGGGAAGGCGAGGGGAGCGGGCCTGTCCCTGTGCCTCTCCCTGTCCCTGTCCCAGTCCCTGTCCCTCTCCCTGTCCCCGGCAGTGGCGCCATTCCAGTGCCCGGCCGCATCCCTGTCCACATCGCTGTCCCAGCCACTGTCCCTTCCCTGTCCCCATCCCCTTCCCTCAGTCCCCATCCCTGTCCCCTTCCCTGTCCCCATCCCAGCCACTGTCCCTCTCTCTGTCTCCATCCAGTCCCCATCCCAGCCCCCGTTCCTGTCCCAGTGCCTGACCCCATTCCTATCCCACTCCCTGTCTCCATCCTCATCCCTGTACCCATCTCTATCCCCATCCCTATCCATGTTCCTCTCCGCACCTGCTGTCCATGTCCCCGTCCCCTTCTCTGTCTCAGTCCCCACTTCTGTCCCCTTCCCAGTCCCTGTCTCAGTCCCAGTTCCTGTCCCAGTGCCTGTCCCCATGCCTGTCCCAGTCCCTGTCTCCATCCTCAGTCCTGTCCCCATCCCCTTCTCTGTCTCAGTCCCCATCCCAGTCCCCGTTCCAGTCACTGTCCCTATTCCAGACCCAGTCCCCGTTCCTCTCCCCATCTCCATCCCAGTCTCAGTCCCCGTCTTCATCCCAGTCCCTGTCACAGTCCCTGTCACCGTCTCCTTCCCTGTCCCCATCCCTTCTCTGTCTCAGTCCCCACCTCTGTCCCCTTCCCAGTCCCAGTTCCTGTCCCAGTGCCTGTCCCCATCCCCATCCCAGCCCATGTCCATCCTCATCCCTGTCCCCATCTCCATCCTTGTCCCTATCCCTGTACCTATCCTTATCCCTGTCCCCATCTCCATCCCTATCTCTGTCCCTGTACCTCTCCTCACCCGCTGTCCCTGTCCCCATCCCCTTCTCTGTCTCAGTCCCCATGCCTGTCCCCTTCCCTGTCACAGAATCACAGAATCTTCTAGGTTGGAAGGGACCTTAACGATCATCTTGTCCAACCGTCAACCTAACTGACAAAACTAGACACCCGCACAACAAACAAGAAGCATCACCATCACTAAACCATACCTCCCAGCACTACATCAACCCGTCTTTTGAACACCTCCAGGGATGGTGCCTCAACCACCTCCCTGGGCAGCCCATTCCAATGTCTGATAACCCTTTCAGTGAAAAAATTTTTCCCAATATCCAGCCTGAACCGCCCCTGGCGTAACTTGAGGCCATTTCCTCTCGTCCTGTCCCCTGTGACTTGAGAGAAGAGACCGACCCCCACCTCTACACCCTCCTTTCAGGTAGTTGTAGAGAGCAATAAGGTCTCCCGTCAGCCTCCTTTTCTCCAGGCTGAATAACCCCAGCTCCCTCAGCCTCTCCTCATCAGACTTGTGCTCCAGACCCCTCACCATCTTATGTCCCCATCCCTATTCCAGTCCCAGTCCCTGTCCTTCTCCCTGTCTCCATCCCAGTCCCTGTCTCCATCTCCATCCCTGTCCCTCTCCCCACCCGCTGTCCCTGTCCCCATCCCCGGAGCCTCCTCTCCCCCTGGTCACAGTGACACATGCCGGGGCTGGGGAAGGTGTCCCTGTCACCCGGAGGGGACATTTCCCCCCCTTTGCGCCTCAGCCCCTTCCAATGGCCGCCCCCACAGCTTCCCTCCTCCCCTGGAAGGGACAGTCTCCCCCAGGCACGTGCGTTTTTCGTCCTTTGGAGAGGCCTTTGGCCCAAAATGGCAGGGTTTTGTCCAAAACGGGGGTGGCAGTTGTGAGGGAGAAGGCGGAAGGACGGGGGTAAATCGCGGGTGAATCACGGCTGGAAACCGCCAAAGCAGAGTTGTCCCGTGGGGCTTTCATCCTCCTGGATGAGCCCGCGAGGTTTGGGTGGTTTTTTTTGTTTTTCTTTTTCTTCTTCAACCCCCGGTTTGGGCTTTTCACAGCGCTCTTGTCCCGGAGGCTTTGCCATGAGGAGCCTGCGGGCAGTCCTCCCCGCCGCCAGGGGTCGCTATCACCCCCTCCCCCACAGCGCAGAGGCCCGGCCTCCTCTGGTTGCTAGGAAACGTGGGGCGGAGGGAGACGCCGTAAAGGTGCGACGCGACTGTCGTGAAAAAAAAAAGAGGAAAAAAAAAATGTCGTGAAGCGCGGTCGGCGGGGCCTGCGGCGGAGAGAGTGACCGGGCCCGGCTCCCCGCACTTATATGCCCCGTCCCCCGGCGGCCGCCTCCCCCTCCTGCTCCATGTGGGGCCCGGGCCGGGCTCTCGGCCTCTCCTCCTCCTCCTCTTCCTTCTCCTTCTTCTACTATGGCCCGGAAAACAGTTAGCAGGAAGCGGAAAGCGGCGGCCGCCGCCGCCGCGGGGCCCGGGGGGCTCCAGGGGGAGCAGGTAGGCCGGGGGCGGGTGTGTGGGGGTGTGTGTGTGTGACTGGAGTGTGGCGGGGGGGGAAAATGCTTATTCCCGTCAGGGCGGAAGGGG
>NW_015090963.1:90161-135525 GCF_001431845.1 Calidris pugnax | reverse complement strand
TCCGTGGGGGAAGGTGTGATGGAGAAGTGGGGGGACGGGAGGGGGGAGTTGTCCCTGCCCCGGTAAGGGGGAGTGTCTCGGTACGATATAGTAGGCGATCCGCCCGGCGCTGCCCCCGTTGTGTTCGGCCGTTCGGCCGGTAACCGCCGGGTCTCCGCCGCCGCCTCCCCCCGGGCTGAGCCATGCTGCCGGGCCTCCCCAGGTCGGGATGGAAGAGGCCGGTAGACGGCACGGTCGGTACCGAACGGGGTGTCCCTGTCCCCCTCCCCACAACCCCGCCGAGCTTAGGGCTGCCCCCCTCCATTGACAGCCCTCCTCGGCTTCTTCTCGTTCCTGTGAGCTGCTGGTGCCTCAGCGGTGCCCGAGCAGTGTGGGGTAGTTTCAGTACCATCGCAGTGTTACTTCCCTAGCAAAATATTTATGTTTAATTTTATGTCCCTGAAGGCTGTATAAGTATTTCCGAGTTAGTCTTTGCGTATGGTGTCCCACGAGTAGCTTGGAAAGCTTCCGTATTTTGCTAGGAATGGCTTTGAGTATAGAAGTTTTTATTTTTATTTTTATTTTCCTCATTGCTGTGTCTAATTTCTGCATTTATTTTTCGCAGTATGGCTGGGATCATTCGGTTCACAAAAGGAAGAGGCTCCCCCCAGTGAAGAGGTCTCTGGTGTACTACCTGAAAGGTAGAGAGGTCAGGATGCAGAATGAGTCCAGCTATCACCACTTGTTGCACGGATACGCAGCCCAGCAGCTTCCTAGCCTCCTAAAGGAGAGAGAATTTCACCTCGGAACCCTTAATAAAGTGTTTGCTTCCCAGTGGCTGAACCACCGGCAGGTGGTGTGTGGGACAAAGTGCAACACGGTAAGTGCCACCTACCTGTTTCCTTTCCCTCTGTGCATTACTCCACTGCCAAATGACGCTTGCTGTAATCCAAGTGTGTAGACTGCCAAGGAAAATATCAGGAAGTAATTAAGACCGGAGTCAAAATCGCACACAGTTAGTTTTGAGTGCAGGTAATGCTTAACGATGGCCCCTTCTCATCTGAAAAGGTGCTGTGCAGATGGCTGCCAACCTGGACTCCAGACCTGTACCTGGATGCAGCATCTGTCTAATCTGCACAGAGCACTTTACATCTCTTTGGGGGGTGAAGAGCAACAATGGGGCTGGATCTTTCTTCTTGTCCTGCAAGTGGTAGTTAATGAAGTTAAATGGTCGCTAATGTGTCCAGCAGAAGTTGGTAGTAAGACTCTCTTCAGCTCGCTCAGTCTTACAGGGTTTGGTTTTTATGTATGGTTCCGTGCTGATGATTTTCAAAAGTTGCTAAAAACTGTGGTCAAACTCCAGATAGTCATCCAAATAGCTAGAAGTATTCTAAGCTTAAAAAATGTATTTCAGATCTTCAGGATTATCTTTTACTTGTTTGCTTTGTGATTTTTCACTCTAAATCTGTTTTCAGTGTTCAGACAAATTATCTTGTTCATGTACCTGTATACGCTTCAGCAAAAACTGAAACCTCTTCAGACTCTTAAAGTGATGCTTTGGATTCGAAACGTTAGAGGGGAATGTTAAAATTATGCCCTATGTGACTTAGAAATGCAGAAGAACATACTTTTTAGGTAATATTCTCTCTGATGGAGTTAGCAGCCCGATTTCACACATGAAATTGCAACCTCAGCCAATGAAGTTCTGATTGAATTAGTGCAAAATCCCAGATTTGTTCTCGGCAAGTTGGTTAGTGCCACAGAAATGGATCGAGTGTTGTAAGGAATGTATGGATCAAGCAGCTCTCAAACCTCAAAGTATATCAAAGTTGGTGCGATTGTTTCTTCGTCTCAAGATTTCTTTGCAAGGGACAGTGGTATTTTTTTTTAATTTCAGATGTTCTGTTGTTACTCGTAGTTACACGGCGGGAGGCTTTCATGCGGTAGCTCTCTAGAAGCGAGACCTAGCTGTGTAAACAAAACAATCTTTTAGCAGGAATAAGCCTGAAATAGAATCCCTCACCCTTTCTCCATGTGTGTTAATCATCTCGGCCGGTTGGCAGCCACCGCTGTTTGTGGCACAGCTTACAGGAGCCAAACTCCTGCTGAAGCTCAAGCTCTCAAAAATCATGCTTACTCTAGCAAGATGACTGCATGTTTTATAGAGCTGCAACAGTTCTGCTGTGTTCTGTAACTAGTGAGGTTCCAGTGCTACTGCAGCCAAGATAAATGGGCAAGTGCGTTGTTAACACAACCTTGCGGAAAATTGTTTGGGACCAAATAATGATGGAACTGAAGAGGGATTCAACCATATTGCTGTTCCCACTGCATCCACTGCAGTGAAGTGTGTGTTTCCACAGCTAGACTTAACGTTACAGATGGACCTCGTCTTTTATTAGGCAAAGTACAGTCATTACCAAAGAAGTCACTTCAGCATTGTGAAAGGTAGTATATGAATTATGAATACTGTAATAGCTTTAGCTTGGTTGCTTTGTGCTCACATTTCAACAAGTAGAGTGTTAAACTCTAAACTCTAATTATGAGATATTTTTTTTTCTCATCTCCTGAGTAAGCAACCTAATAATGAAGAATCCTTTTGCGATTCTCATGTGCTGAAGTTGAGGCGTTGAAGTTGGGAGTGAATCTAAACCAACCTGGCTGACTTCAATGGTGTTTACTGCATTGGAGTTGCACATAATTAAAGTTAATGCAACAGAAAAATATAAACCATAGCAGTTGTTTTAATCAAAGCTTGAATGTGGCACTGAGAGCTTTTAGCATTTAATTTATAAATTGCCCTTGGCTATGCTGTGCCAGAAGGATTCACTATTTTTAATAACAAAACAAAAATACGCTCCTGTCATAGAGGAGTAGGTTTGGGTTTAGTCACTTGACAGTACTAGTCACTATAAGCACTGGACAGAATATGGAGTTCTCTGTCAATTGCTCATTTTTAATGAGAATTACAATGTGTTTAATTATTTGGGGTAACTTTTTATCCTTAAAATTATCCCTGGCTGTGACTGTGTGTGTGAAATAACTTCATTATTCTCCAGTGGATCCTGGTGCTCACAGTTGGCAAGCTGTAAGTCAAATACTTGGGTTTCTTGGAGGTGCATGTTTTTCCTGATAGATTTAGATTATGGAACCTGTACAAGCATTCGAGTGTATCTTGTATGCAGTGGACTCCTTAATGTTTTTCAAGTTCAAATGAATGAGCAGGCAAAATCTCTGAGAGGTGCAGACATTAAGGGTGTGTCACCACAGCATCAAAATTACCAACTGATACCGTGAAGTCTCAGAAGATGATACTGTCTGTAATCAGTGTCTTCTGTTCAGGCTCCTTAGACAAACTTTGAGATTTACGTAGGAGACAAGCTTATGGCAACATGAGTGCTGTAATTTTATTCTTTTTTTTTTTTTTTTACTGTAACTGGAAACAACTGTTTAGAGATAATAGTTATCTACCTTAAATAAGTAAGTTTTAATTAGAATAAATTACTTAGGTTTATAATACGGTGTGATTTATGCTGTTTGTCTAGCTTTACTTAGCATGAGTACTCAGCTACGTTTGCTGAAGCCTTTAGGCTGCAGCACAGTTAATTCTCTTAGCAGTGCTGTGTTTAGCCTTTTAGTATAAGAAAAACGTCGATAACACCCTGATGTTTTAGTGGTGTTTTCCCTCAGTCTGGGACTTTTCAGTTCCCCGTGTTCTGCCAGCGAGCGCAGATGTACAAGGAATGTAAACCAGAAGATAAGGAGGCGAGAACCCTCAGCAGAGACTGCACATCAACAAGATAGGAGAAGAAAAAACAACAATCCAATAAAAGACCCCAGACCAAAAATCACCATTAGACACTCAGGCAGTGGCTTCTCCTTTAACAAGGATGAACAGCAAAGCAGCTTCTAAAAAGAAGTTCCAGCAATCGTTTTGCAGCTTCTTTTGTTCCCCTAGTTCTGTGTAAGTGTTCGGGACATAATTCTTTTGCTAGTTGTGAAGTTAAGGATGAAAAAAGACAAGAGCTGTAGATCATTCCCTAAATACAAAAAACTTACTAGTTTCTAATTGCTTGAGAATATAATTGCCTAGAAGCTAATATTTTTGTTTGCTTTTTTTTTTTCCACACCTCGGGCAGGCCTGATAGATGCATTTGTGTTTAAAACCTTACAGATGCCTCTCTTCTGTTTTCTCAGGTGGCTTTTCCAAGGCAGGAATGGGTTGGTTTTGGAATGCTAGCTGATACCTTTTCTGCCCCGCTGTAAATCACTGGCTCTTGTTTCTTCTTAGAGAGTTTTAATTTGTTCGAGAGATCCCATGTCTGTTCTGTGCATCTCAAACAATTATAACCTAGTCTTGTAGTCCTGGGTAGGAATACAAGGCACAGTTACTCTTCCATCCCTGAATGTGGACTTTTTATGGGGTAACTGATTTCCCCTTGCTTTGCAATTTAGCATTTCGTCTGGCTTTGCACATGTAATGAAAAATCAGAAACACCGCTCATTTCTGATCACAAGGAAGGAATGAGAAATCATTCTCCTGCAGTTTGTTACTCTATTTAAAGTCCACTGAACACTGACCAAAACTCAGTGTTTTGGTGCCTAACTGATGCCTGTTACTGGCACTTGTGTTCACCTTTTTTCAGTGGTTTGTGTGTAAATAGCTGTCCTGGTTTGAGGTAGAACAGAATTAATTTTCTTTTCAGAAGTGATTTTACTTTTCAGATAAGCCTCTTCTAACTAACTGCGGTTTCTGAAACTAATGATGTATTTTGTCAGACAGTGTCCTCTTTCAGAGTGATAACATCTGATGTTTATAACTAACACCAAAGAACGGTATGCAGAGAGGCTGTTGCTTATACTTATTGCTGTAACAGCCAAGGGCAACTCACTTCATTAGGTAACAACTTGGAGGGCTGGAAGCAGAAGAGCACAGAGGGGTCACACCTGTGGGGGGGAGTGGGCAGGACAGGTGACCCCAAACCGACCAACAGGGTATTCCCCAACACATAAGACCAGGAATAAAGTCATCCAGGCTGTTCTTCTGTGTTTAATATGAAAAAAGCAAAATGAAATTTGTCTCCTACTTCTTAGTTTTTAATGAAAATACGCAAGAGAGAAGCTGCTCACACGTGATGTCAAATTGCCCAAAGTTTTATTGCACTTAATTTAGCACTTATTTTCTTTCCAGCATTAATGGGGGAGAACCACCCACTGGCTTCTTCTAAAACCCACAGTCACCGTTCCAGCCTCCCCATCTTTACCTTCTTCTGCAAGTCTGGATTGACTTAAATTGTTGTTTGGCTGCTACACGTTTCTGCCTCCGGTAGGAGGTTCTTCCTCTCCTCCACCGTTTCTTTCCAAGCCAGACTAGCTTCCTATTGATAGACCAGTTTGAAATTCCTCTTCACAGAAATTAATTCACTTACTTTCTTAAAGCTTACATTCCCTTCTAAATACAATTTTGTATTCTGCTGGGTTATTTGTTACTGTGCTGTACTAACCTAAGAGCCAGGTTTATGCACTGTGCAACGCAGTATTGAATGCCTAAGCAGAAGGTATGTTTGTTTTTAAACATTCCACGAAGACACTAGTCACCTTCTCTTCCAGGAAGGGAGAGAGAGAGGTTAAAGAGAACATCTCTCTAGTTTAGTGGCCAGCCCAGCCCAAATCACGACAATAGCCAGGTGTTGTGTCTTGCCTCAAGAGTATTTCTGTCAACTGCATGTGATACCCATGTCTGCCTTCAGGGTCTGGTAGTTTTTGTGCCAGGTATGGTGTGGGTGGTGGAGATGACCTTTTGCAGGCGAAGTCTCTCACTTCTCCATCCTTTGCCATCTGTCGACATGTGTTAACTCTCTGCCAGCCTCCTGAAATTAAACAGCGAGGGCAAGAGACAAATGAAAACTGACAAGTATGATGTTGGCAGTCAACAAACGTAATGACATTAATTGTGTGCCCATTAGCTGATAGTGCTTCAGAGTTACATAGCAAGGTGGAGTGCCTGATTGCATGGTCTTGCCTCTGGAAATACGAATTCAGAGCCAGTCAGCTTGCTGGCTGCTTTTACCACTGCTCACTTCTCGGGTGGTTTCTGTATATTCTTTTATTTGTTTATCTTTGGATCTTTTCAAGGAGGACTTGTAAGGATGCACACATCTGCATCGCCTGTACCGCACAGCCCGTGAGTAGGTTTTGTGCTGAGATTAGGGCATGTCCTGACCTCCAAGGGAAAGGAGACATAACAATTTGATAGCTTAGCCTTGAAGAGCCCATGTTTCTCTGGGGCTTGGCATACAGTAGAACAGAAGAACCTTGTGCCAAATGTTTTATGAACATAGAAAAGAGTGATGTTTACAATTGGAATAAAAGGCAAGACTGAGGACTGGGAAAAATCGAACAGTGCTTCTCGGTGTGAGCAGCAATGGTATTGGTGTGATGACACTGGAAGCGTTGTCCTGCTTTTGTTGTTTCGTTACCCAGAAACAAATTTGAAGAACAATGAGGTCATTTTCCAGCTTGGCTGAGGGTGAAATTTTTGTGACCAGCTTCATCTGGTCTGGAGTTGTGCTGTTGCAGAATGGGATGTTCCCACCTGCTGGTTCTTGTTGGCACCAATGTGTGCATGGCTGGGGAGTCAGCTGGCTCAGCTTGCTTTTTGTGCCCAGACGGGCTTTCTTCTGGGGTTACTGTTCACCAAAAGGCAGAGACATGATCCAGCTGACCTTGCAAGCCACCCGAGGACTGGTTGCTGTCACAAGGGCGGTGAGACTGTTTGGGTGGGTGAGGAAGAAGCACGTGGATTCTCAAAGATTGGTTTAAGCCAGTTGTGAAACTTCAGCGCGATTGATTCTCTCTTAGTGACTCTATTTTTAGCAAGGCGATGTGTTTATCTTGGGCTTCTTTCAAATGTTAGGATGAATGGCAGGAATGTGCCTGTGATTTCGGAGAGCAGTAGGTGAAAAGCTGGGGTGCAGAGCCCCTCATGAGCACTTCTTACGGGAAGGATAAGCAGCCTTTCCTGCATGTCCTTTGTGCCTTGTAAATCTATGTCTGTCCTGCTTGTGTAATGAAAACCTGCTGTGGCTCAGGGTGGCACCCTTTGTTCTAATTGATTTGTAGGATCAACGAGAAGGTAGTGCTCCCTGTTCCATCTGCTGTTCCATGTGCAGGGGTGGCAGCGGGGGACAGGAGAGAGTCTACCTTCCACCTTGAAAGGGCATTTCATAGGCCTGTTCTTTAATCCTGCTGTACAAAGTCAGTGCTTGCAGTTAAAGATGCATGAGAAGGGCACTTACATTTAATGAATTGGTAACTCCGGCTGTCTTGGGTTTTTTTTTCCCTCATTAACTGTTGTCTCTGAAAGGCAGGTCAAAAAACGGAAGTGTACTTGACGGAAAAGCCTGGCAAGGCATTCTGCTCTCAGTATTGTGTACAAGAGAAGGATGGATTTTGCAGTTCAGACTCTGGTCCTCAGATACTTGATTCCCTGCCGCAGCCTTTACTCTTGGCAAGTAGATTAATAAAGTATTTCAGTGAAGTGGGGCAGTTTCTTGATTAGCTTGATCCTGAGCAGTTTGAAAAGGGGACCGCCACGTAGTAATTGTATGGAAGCCATTTGCCAAATGACTTCTCACCACTGCTGCAAACCAAAAGAAAAATAAGTGTGTAGCTAGTTACTTCATAGGGTGTGAAAAGCCAGGCCAGATCAGAAGGACTCATGGCTGTGACAACTAGTACCTAGCCATGCCTGTCTGCCTTGATCCTGGAGTGATAACACTGTTCAAGCTGTACATCTGAATTGCTTTAAGGACAAAACCAAAACCAAAACAAACAAACAAAAAACCCCACATTCTTTCTGTCAATGTCGTCCAGCTTGTTCTGTTGTTAGAACAAGGTTGTCCTGCAGAGAACATGATAGCTGAGCCTGCTCCGTTTCTCAAGGGTGCAGTGTGGTCCTTGGACTTCTGGCAGATGGCCAAAGCAATCCTGGCTTGGTAAATCCTGGATGTCAAGATACTTGGCATGCTAATGTCTGACGTGCATTCATTTTACTAGCAGGAGAACCAAATTATGTGCAAAGCTTAAAATCAAGGGACGAATCTGCACAGTTCACTCTTTGGAGGTTGATGGGAGTTTACTACATCCAGGAAAAGTTTTTTTTTGTCTGGTTTTTAGTTTCTGTGTAATGAGTAGCTGGAAGAGAAGTTCTTCTTCCTACTTAAGATAAAAAAAAAAAGTATAATTCAGCTATCAGGACTTTGTCAAGATTCTCAGAGGCCAGGCTGCTTTGGAATTATTTGCAGGTGTGATGAAGGTACCAGTTTGCCGGGAAGAAGTTGGCCAATTTCTGTTTTTTCTCTGGATTTATGTCATTTTAGCTGCAGTTTTCACAGAATCACATGGGGTTGGAAGAGACCTCTGGAGGTCCAACTCCCCTGCCAAAGCAGGTCCTGGTTTTGGCTGCACTTGTTTAAAAGCAGTCACCTATTTTGTATTTTATTTACTATAGTGTCTTTAAAACTCTTAAAATTGTATTCAAATTTTCTGCATTCTTAGCCGGTGCCTATCTTGTTTCTTAACGTTTCTCCCTTTTTGGCTTTAGAAGTGTCTAACAACTGTTTGGCTTCTGTTTGCTGGATTTACAGTGAAGATTCCTTGGCAATCAGTGGTGCAGCTTGCAAGTGTCAGCTTCTGGCTTCCTGTCCTGCCCCAGGTGATGCAAGAGTCCCAGCACACCCAGACAGTGCTTGCTGATTTTATTCTAGGGAGGTGGTGGCTGCTTTTAAACTACCTACAGTGTGCCAGGTTCCTTACCAAGCAAAGGGGAGAAGTTACTGATTAGAACTTCACAGCTGAAACTACAAAGCCAGTCCCTTATCTTTGCCAAGTTTCTTGCCCTAAAGAGCAGTCGCTGCTCTGGTTATGGTAATACTGTGCAACGGGGGGAGAAAAGCGAGGAAATGACAAAGCAATTCAAAGGCTGATGATGGATGAGAGTGGGCTATGAGCAGATGAAAGCACTGCAAGAAATATGTCCCATTGCTGCTTCTGAGAATATCTTAATTTGGAAACTTGTTACAGGAAAAAGTTGTTGAGGTTGGAGATCCAGGGCAGAAATGTGACAGTCTGATGTTTCAGCATCCTGTTTCCAAGTTCTTTATCTCTTCAGCCCTACTAGCTTAGAGTTTAGCTAAAGGGATTTTACGTTAGAGTGAGTCTTTATTAACCTAGTATCAATCACAGATATATGACAGTGGTGTCGGACTGAAGAATGTGAAGAGTTTTCAATTTCAGTCCTCCTACCTGTTGAAATGTTCACAGTGTGAACGACTTCCAGCTGAAGCATGATTTGGCTGACTCTGGGCATCCTGAGGTGTGGATATGTTTTACAAATTAGCACCTGCTTTAGGGCCTGCAGATGACACTGGCAAGCCTTACTCTTAGGTACTTAACTGTTGATTTTGTGGGGGTTTTTTTCAGTAGTCGAAGGATGGTAGGGGAGGGAATTGGGCCTTTCTACTGGAAGAAAATACTGAGGAGGAAAAGAAGATACGCACTCGCAGGGGAAGGACAAAGGAGGATGAAAGGAGAGGGAATTACTGATTCTGATACTACTGTGTGGGTGTTAATTTTCAGGGACGTCGTTAGAGCCAAGGGGTTGTTGGTGCATCACGTTTTTACGCGCCATCTCAGGCAGTGAACTGAATTGTAAGGGTTGGGAGAAGTGAGGAAGGCTTCCATCCTATTCAGCTGTGCTTCAGCTCTTGCCTGACTCCACACCAGCGCTCAAAATGAAGAACTAAACATGAAAATTTGGTCCCTGTAGGAAGTTAACTCCTTGTGCAAGACTGCGGCCTGCCAAAGAAGATCAGTTGCAGGCTGAAGATGGTGCATAATTCTAGACACAACACAAAAATATTGATTAATGGATTTCAGCTTTCTCTGCAAAATGAATTTAGCATACCATACTTTGTATCAGGTTTTGATTTGACATTAATGTTCTACTAGTTCAGTACATCAAGAATAATAGATATGCTGCTAAATTTTCTTGGGTTTTTTTGAACACTTATTAGTGAACAGATCTCCAATCTGTGAGAGTTCACCAAAACCAACTTCTATGTATAACTCCTCTCTGAGAACCTCTAGATTCCTCGGGTCCTTTTAGAAATGCCTGACAAAGGATGTCAGAAAAATTTCCACAATTGCATTGAGTTTTCTTGGGTTTTTTTGTTGTTGTCTTCTCTCCCAGAGGCTTTGAGACAATGTTCTTTGGTTACAGAAGGAACAAACTTAAGGAGGAGGGAGGTGGTGGTGGAATGTAATTATAATCTTAGGCTGTTAAGCTTAGACTGTATCACCTTCCTTAGTGCCAAGTCAGTTTCAGATCCTCCATTTCCCTGCCTCTCACTCGTGTTCTCTCACGGGGCTTTGTCCCTTTATGTTGTCTGACTGTTAGTGCAGCTGCGCTCCGAACAACATCTGTGAAATGATCCAGCACGGGAGCCTCCCAAATGGGACTGCACCTTGGCAGGCAAGGTAAATCTTTGTTCTGGTTTAGATTGTAGCCCTGTGGTTGTATATGTCTGAATTCACATAACTCTGGATATAATGATGTCTGTCTGAAGAGTTGTAAGGCTTTATAACTGAGTTTTCTACAAAGGGGACAGTGACACAGTTCCAACTTCTACTCTTTTTGCAGGATGGGGTGTGTAGCTAGATATCTTTTTTTAGACATTTGCACTGGCAGTACTATATTTAGTTAATATTCTCAGTGTATCACCAGAAAATAAACTCCTATTATATAAATGTATAAAGTGTCAGTTCGCCAAAGCCAAAAACATCACGGTAAGTATCTTACCCGGGAGGCAGGAGACTTGATCTAAGGCCCCTGGGGTTTACTGGCTGCTTTGATGTGATTCTCTTTCTCACTGTTGTACAGGGAAACTGGAAAACAATATTGGTTTTTTTTCACTGTATCGAACAGGAAAACGAGTTTTAGATTCAAGGGGTTTGTTCAATAGGCAACCCACTATGACAGATTTTTCTCCTCTCTCTTCTCTTGATGTGAAAACCAAATAGGATGACTGAAATAAAGCCCACTGATTAAGTTAGCTTACTTGGTGTGAGGAGGAATTTGTGCATTTTTCAGCCATACTTGCAGCATTTGTGGGTTCCAACTTGAAGAGAATGTCTACTCGAAATAGGGCAGATATTTGACCATCTTGTTTTTCTATCTGTTTGGTGATGACATAACATCTCCTATTGTTGTTGTTTTTTTTTTTTTCCCAGTTATTTGTAGTAGATGTCCAGACTGGTCAAATTACCAAGATTCCTATTCTGAAAGATCGTGAACCCGGCATAGTGAACCAGCAGGGATGTGGTATTCATGCCATTGAGATCAACCCCTCGAGGACCCTTCTGGCCACAGGTGGAGACAACCCCAACAGTCTCGCAATTTATCGTCTGCCTACACTCGATCCTGTCTGTGTGGGAGATGTAAGTGGAGCATTTGGGGAAGGCTTATTCTGTCACTTACAAGAGTTACTACATTGAATTGCCAAAGGTCAGAGTACGGTTAAGATTTGGGAGTCTTGTAGTGGAGAGTTAATTTCTGAAAGCTTGAAAACATTCCCGATTCAGTTGTCTTTTTGACAAGGTATTTTAAATATGAGCGAGTACACAAACATGTGACAAGAATTCTCAGGGTTCTGAGTCAGATTTTGTCTTCCTCACCCCCATTCAGATCTACTGTAGAAAACTTTTAAGCACAGAAAATGTAACAGAATCCTGAATGGTTAAAGTCTAGTTGTGGTGATGACCTCTGAAACTGGTTTTAGTGAAAAATCCCTTCTGAGAAATTAAAAAGACAAGTTCAGATTTTCCCCTTCTCCAGTGCAGTTTATGTAGATGTTGTTCCAGAGGCAGAACTTAGGGCAGTTTGATAGACTCTGGAACTGCTTGTATTTCTGAAACATCATGAGACCTTGTTAAAATTGCCAGTCTTAAAAAAGTAGAAGGGCTGAAAGGAGTATAATGATGTCCTGTAAGCATTTCTCTCTCCTTTCTGCTTTTTGATTCAGGGCTCCGCATAGGCGTTAACTGCAACAGCGGAGGTCAGGTCACAGTTTCTGCAGTAGCAGATAACCAGCTGCAGAAAGGCTTGACTGAAGATTTGTATGACTTGATACTCATTTGCCTCCTGCTGTGACTTCATAGCTTTTCAAACAGAACTAGAGCCTTATTGTCTTTCGTTTTCCTATACGCCCCTCACCTGCTAAAGAAAAGATTCTTGAAGTAATAGTTTTGAAGAGTTAATGTGTAGGTTATATATTGTAAATGTAAGGTTTTGGTTACTTTTTGCAGTAGGGATTTGCATGTCAGGAAATAGAAGTATGTAGCTACTTTACAGAAGTAAAGAGTGCTGCTTTTGAAATGGAAAATCTAAATCCTTAATTGAGATCAGTTTGTCCATGGTCAGAGCAACCTGGTTTTCCATCACCTAATTGCTCTCTATTACTTATATACTTCACAATCAAAAAAAGAGTTGAAATTGCTGTTAGGTACATAAACTGCTCCAGCCTGATAGTGGAATATTTCCTGTATGTTCTTAGTGTAGGTCTCTCCTAAGTTTGTACTAAAATTCTGAGTGAAGAATACTTGTCTGCTTTGAGACTACTCTAGAGTATAATGGCATAGAAAAATCTGACCTTTTTTTCTTTTAGGATGGACATAAGGACTGGATATTTTCAATTGCGTGGATCAGTGATACCATGGCTGTTTCTGGTAAAGTCAATTTTCTCTCAGTTTTGGGGGGGAAGGGTTTTGCTTTTCCAGAATTTTATACTGATGTACAGTGCTTTATAGGTCTTAGGGAAGCACCTTTATCAGGGCATCTGAAAATACTTTGAAGTACCTTGGCTGTTTAAACCCTTCTTGGTCTTACTACAGTGCTCCACTAAGTTTTATTTGTAGGGCCCTGGTCTAGATTTGATTTTTTTTCTAGTATTGGAGGGAATATTCCTGTCTTTCCAGTAGGTGTTGCTATGAGAGCATCTCTAAACACAATGAATTATAGGGAGGGATTCCACAGAAGAAGAATAATTTAAAGGGGGGTGTTGGTTATCAGTTAATAACTTTGGAATACAGCAGAGCAACAACACTGTCTCCTGTAACATCCTCGTAAGTTAGTTTGCCATACAGTGAGACCTGGACAGGCTGGAGAGTTGGGTGGGGAGGAACCCAATGAAGTTCAACAAAGGCAAGTGTAGGGTCCTGCACCTGGGAAGGAATAACCCCATACACCAGTACAGGTTGGGGGCTGACCTGCTGGAGAGCAGCTCTGCAGAGAAGGACTTGGCAGTCCTGGTAGACAACAAGTTGACAATAAGCCAGCACTGTGCCGTTTTGGCCAAGAAGGCCAATGATCTCCTGGGGTGCATTAAAAAGAGCATGGCCAGCACATTGAGGGAGTTGATCCTACCACTCTACTTTGGTGAGGCCCCATCTGGAGCACTGTGTCCAGTTCTGGGCCCCCCAGTTCAAGAAGGACAGGGAACTGCTGGAGAGAGTCCAGTGGAGGTTACAAAGATGATCAAGGTAATGGAGCATCTCTTTTATGAGGAAAGGCTGAGAGACCTGTGTCTGTTTAGCGTGGAGAAGATTGAGAGGGGATCTCATCAATGCTTATCAAAATCTAAAGGGCAAGTGTCAAGAAGATGGGGCCATACTCTTTTCAGTGTTGCTCAGGGACACTGGGCAACAGGCACTAACAGGAACACAGGAAATTCCATCTCAGTATGAGGAAAAGGGAAAGGCTGAGAGACCTGTGTCTGTTTAGCGTGGAGAAGATTGAGAGGGGATCTCATCAATGCTTATCAAAATCTAAAGGGCAAGTGTCAAGAAGATGGGGCCATACTCTTTTCAGTGTTGCTCAGGGACACTGGGCAACAGGCACTAACAGGAACACAGGAAATTCCATCTCAGTATGAGGAAAAGCTTTGTTACTTTGAGGGTGGCAGAGCCCTGGAACAGGCTGCCCAAAGAGGTGGTGGAGTCTCCTTCTCTGGAGATACTCAAAACCTGCCCAGATGGGTTCCTGTGCAGCCTGCTCTGGGTGACCCTGCTTTGACAGGGGGTTGGAGATGATCTCCAAAGGTTCCTTCCAACCCTGACCGTTCTGTGATTCTGTGAAATCCTATGGAAGACTAATTAATGAAAACTCAGTTTGTTTTGTGTGTGTACGCACATATACTATCATAGCTTATACAGAAAGCTGTAATAGAAAAGGTGAGTTATTGACTTTTTAGTAACTAGTTGGAGAATCTGTGTTACTTCATAAAGTATTACTTGGGTAAAGGCAGCAATACTAATATGCTGTTTGCATTAATTAGTAGTTTATGGTCTTTCTGTGCTGACAGTGTGAAGTATTCTGTACAGGGAGGTGTCAAACTGAATGATAGAAAATCATAACAGTCTCATACAAAAATATAGTACTGAATTGTTAGTTCAGTAAGATTTTATTTTATTTTATTTTTTCAAAAACCAAAAAGCTAATCCTGGAATTTGAATTTAATATAAAACTCGATCCTTGCAAGTCTCCAACCCAAATATCTGCATTAAAAAAAGTTTGTCAGCTAATAAGCTTGAGGAGAACAGCAGAGATGATAACAGATACCCAAGGGAAAGACAAGGACCCAGTGGAGCAGAGAGGCCCAGCATGTGGGATCGAACTGTGTTGCTGTCAATGTTTTCTGTATGCCCAGGGGTGGAGGTGTGAGTAGAAGACAGCCACATCCTCTGTTGTGTGGTGCTTACAGCAGGATGTAGGTTCTAATCTCCAGACCTGAGACACCAGGGAAAACTTGTTGAAAGCAGTTGGCAAGTCTGATTGCTAAACTGAGTTCTTCAGGACATTGCTGTTGATTCTAATGGGGAGAAAACAGACAACTTCTGATGTTTTAATCTTACAGAGTTCAGTTACATCTGCATCTGAAAATGAGGAGCAGATATAGTTGAACTCCAGATATCGAGGATATAGCAAATACTTTTATCTGAATTAAGAAACTAAATGTGATTTTTTGGTGACTTCCTTGGGGCAGGTTAAACGCCACAGAAAAGAAAAAGGGCGTTTGGTGCCATGGCAGATCACACTGATCACATAGCCTGAGGTTTGAGACTTGCCAGTGTATTTTCTCACTGCCACCAGAACTGTTGAGAGAGTACAAAGAGGACTAGGGGCTTGATTTTTGCTCTGCTTGTGTCAACTTCAACAAGAACAAGGCAGGGCTCTGCTTGTAAAATGTTCGGCAGTGTATTTCAGTAGCCCATAAACATAAAAATAAACTCTTGACTAAGCACCATAGCTGAGGGAGAACACATTGGTCCACTCATTTGTACTGGTGGACAAAAAGATTTCCGTAGCAGAAGCTTCAGATGGAATGAATAATGCCCAGGATGGCATGAGCCTTGGGTAACAAATGATGCTGTCCTGGGCTTCAGGGCTAACCAGTTGAACAACATACGTGGACTTTTTCACCTGCTAGGACTGTTAAAAGGGAGAGCTTCCTCCTAAACTATTTCAAGATGTGTAGAAATTCTGCTGCTGGGTATTCAGCCTCAGCAGCAAACAAGATTAGGCACCATTAAACACCATCAGCATGTAAATTGACTGGCAGGATGTCGTGTCACGTGCTGCCTGCTGCTACGCTGTGCCATTAGGGAAGCTCCTTCTGTATTTGGCTGGAGTAAGTGATAGTGGCAAATGACAGAATCCCTGGCAACACCTCTCTGCACCCGTATTAGGACGAGAGGTTTTGCTTAACTGTCTTTGCAGCTTATTCCCTATGATGTGCCAATGTTAAATAGTCCAGTGCAGTTATTTAGTTTTTTCTGGCATCTTCAAGATGTGAAATATTTCCTATGCATTCCTGGTGAAAGAAGCAGGGATGTGTTTTTTCACAGTGTGTAGGGAAGAAATTGAGGTACATGTCAAATCTGTCAGAGCTGACTTAGATGGAAGTGAGGTGCCTAAATACCAGAAGGGATGGGTATAGGGCCTTGGATTAAGCCTGTGTTGATCTACAAACCAAGGACATTCAGCTTCCTTCATCTGGTATTGTTTCTGTTATTGATTCATATTTTTTATTAATATCTTCAAATTCAGTAGAAAAATAAAATGAGCTCCTGCTTGTTCAGCCTCCTGTGACATTCTTTAAACAAAAGGTTGCATGCGTTTAAGAAAAATAATTTTTAAAATAGATTTGGTACAAATTGGTACCGATTATGGTTTGAAATGGTTGTTTCTGTTCGGTTCAGAAATGGGTGTGTACAAATCCATAAGCACACTGGCAGAAATCAAATGAACCCAAATTGGTGTAAACCCAGCTGAGTTTTCTTGGAGGTTTTTGTGTTGGTTTAACAGACTGTCAGTCTCAACCTTGGTAAGCCAGGCTGAGCACAGGAGTCTTTAATGGTGATTGTTTACAGGAGCGTGGGTTTTGATGCATCCTAATCACTTTGAAAACAGATGAGGTTATCTAGCTGCTTGGAAACCGCGTAGAGAGTTGATAGTTTACAAAGTTACAAATTTTACAGGGCACTGAAAGAATGTTTTTGTTAATTAATATCTAGGCACCAACGCTGTGTTCAGTTAGATTAAATTAGTAGTATCCTTTCTTCCTTTCTTTCAGACCCTACTGCTTATTCCTTTTTAAAAAAGGGGAGTTATGTCTATGCGAAATGTACTATTTATTTTTGGACTGTTTATCCAGGTTCCCGGGACGGTTCGATGGGTCTCTGGGAAGTCACAGAGGATGTGTTGTCCAAAAGCGATGCCAGGCACAATCTCTCTCAAGTTCCTGTCTATGCCCACATAACACACAAGGCTCTGAAGGATATCCCCAAGGAGAGCACCAATCCTGACAACTGCAAAGTCCGAGCGCTGGCTTTCAACAATAAGAACAAGGTCAGTAAGATAAGCAAGACAGCTGAGACATCCTGAAACTGCCCATATTTATTAGAAAAAGAAAAAAGTAATCTAAATCAAAAATACCAGAGAAGCAACCTAATATTTTTTTTCCCTGATCCTTTTGCGTGCTTCTCATATGAGATCATCATCCTTGTCTGCTATGTCTGCTTCTGCCCCAAGTGAATGGAGAGGTCAAGTAGGAAAAATAAATCATGTTTTCAGAAGGAACAGTTTTCCTGTGTGTTTGCTTTTTAGACTTGCATCCTAAGCAGGGGAGACAGGCAATGTTTACAAGAAGCAGATAAAGTACAAAAAAACCCTCTTGCAGCTTGAAGCCCACTCTTGAGTGCTCTTGCTGCTTTCCTTCCCCTTTGGTGGAGACCAGCTAACATTTGGGCAGTTGCCCTGTTGATGGCTGAACCCTTGCAGCAAGTGAGGTGACTGACACACAGGGCAGGCACCAGGGTTTGCTTTGTGTTATTTTGTTGGCGTTCGACAGACAGTAAATGTTAACCTGCCCTGTGCTGGTCTCTTGTCATCACTAGTGGGAGTAGCAATTCATCCTCCATTACTATTCTTTCTGCCCTCAAAGAACAGAGAAGGTCTGAAGCAAAGGTGGGTGTGCTGTCAAAAGCACAGTGCTTCTGTGGGCTTTATTTTTCTCTGTAGCTGTTAATTACGCCTCTGTGATGGAGAATTCATAGAGCTTTTTCTGCAGAGTAATGTCTGGAAAGAAATGTTTGCTTCAAGGTCAGAATCAGTGCAGGAGCTGCTGAAGAGAATTGTCAGCTTTAGCTTATATGGTCTAATAATTAATTATTTGATTGAATAACAAGATTTATACTTTTGAAAGTTATTTTTGGTTATTTACTGGTTTATTAATTCTTATTCTACCTGGCACCTTTGTGCTGAACTGTGTTCTATCAAGATCAGTAAATAAAATTCAAATTTATCTTGATAAGCACATACAGGATTATGGATGAGTCCAATCCAGAGTATGCAGCCTGCCCAGTAAAGAGCGTGATTTTTGTGAGGACATCTGTAATATAGAAACTAACTTTTTTACTTTTGTTTTTTTTTTCAATAGGAGCTGGGAGCTGTGTCCCTAGATGGGTATTTTCATCTTTGGAAAGCGGAGCACACACTGTCAAAGGTGTTTTTCTGTTTGTTGATTTATAATTTCAAAAATTACCTAGCAGTTAAGGCTGTTCACCACTTCATCTCTTTTTAAGTCTTGAATTAAGAGTAGCAGTGTTTCTAAAACACTTAAAAGCTTTATGTATAATGAAATGTTCTAAAAATGAGAACTGAGGGAGAGAAACTGCCCACTCCCTTTAACTTGGAGGATGGGCAGTGCTCTTGATTTCTGCCAGTCCTGGGTGAGCTGAAGGGAACTGTTGCGTTGGGTATGATGGATGCTTGATTAGCAGTGTTGATAAAGGAAGTTGCACATGTTTCAGTGTAACTGCAGATCAGACCCAGACATACCTGTGCTGGTGTACGAAGCAAGCTTTTTCAGCTGAGGGCTGCTGTCTGTGTACACCTGCTGAAGAAATGACAGCAGCTTAGAAAGATGTAAAGTGATTTGCTGAAATGTTCATTGGTTTTTTTGCATAATTCTTGGCTTCTGCCTTTATCATCTCAGTTTGGTTCAGATAAGGCATCCCATCTCCTCCAGTTTTTTTTCTCCAGGTCAGTTTGTAGCTTTTCTCTTAAGTTCACCACAAAAATAGAACTTTTATTTTTTTAGCTGTATTTTGTTGTTTTTCACTGCGACTTCCTGGACCATATTTTACAGAATTGTCCTGTTAACTATCTTGCTCTTTTCTCGAAATGGCTTAATTTTTATTTCTTCTGTTTGCAGTTGCTTTCCACCAAGTTGCCATACTGCAGGGAGAACGTGTGCTTGGCCTACGGTCAGGAGTGGTCAGTGTACGCGGTGGGGTCGCAGGCACATGTCTCCTTCCTGGACCCCAGGCAGCCTTCTCACAACGTCAAATCCGTCTGCTCCAAAGAACGCGGCAGCGGTAAGAGAGGTGTCAAAGGGGGCTTCACACAGTTTGCTTGCAGGAGCAGCTATTAAGACTGTATTAAGATAAGCTCTTAATAAACAGGAAGGGTTTTTCATGTGATAGTCTAAATGATTAACAGTGTACGTGGGTTTTGCTTTTATGACAGTATTCCTTGAGTAACCAACAAGAAAGCACCCCTGAGATTTAACGGTGGACATTAGTGCTTTCATGATAAATTATACAGCATCCAAACTTTTAAAAGTATGCATTTTACTTTTTTCTTTTTTTTTTTAACTGCATCTTACTCTGCTTCACTTCATCTCAAAGAAATTCCAGTCTCGTACTGCTATTAATACTGCCTATTCTTGCATTTTTCTCTGGGAACAGAAAAAGAGGCATTTTGTCTGCTCTGTGCTGTCGTATTGGGAGTCTGTGCTGTGATTGAATGCTTTCTTTGTAATTTTAAAGCCACAAGTGATACTCTTCGTTTTCAATGTGTATTTATTTACTTAAAATATACAAAAGCTCACTCTTTTAAAAAAAAATTAAAAATTGCAGATTTGAGTGCTGTTCTCTGATGTGGATAGAAAATATCAAATCGAACCTTACACCAGGGCCAAGAGTGAGGGCTTGCAGCGTGCATGGTCTCATAAAATTCTTTCTATACACTTTATTTTCAAGCATGAGAAGCCACTTTGTTGTGATGCCTATTTAAAACCGTATCAGTCCCAGACTAATAAGTTGCATTCCTTTTTTAGCGTGGCTCTAGGCATCATCTCTTCATTGGGCAAGTTATTTAAAGAGAATGCATGCAGCCAAGGATTAGGAAAGTTTTATTTATGTGGTTACTGGAGTTTTGAATAGCGCTGTCTAGATAAATGTCAGGATCTGCTTCTTTTAGATAGAAGTTTAGTTTCTACAGCGTAAGAGAAGGTGCTTCACCAGTTTGTGTCACCACTTGAACATCATACCAGCAACAGCCCTTGTTCCAACCCGCTGTCAGGGAGGGTTCTGTGGAGGTCAGGACACTGTCACTTGTCAGTATCTTAGGGAAGGGGTACCAAGATACAGGAGTGTGGTGCTCAGTGGCTGGGGGCTGAAAGCTTCTGCCTTGAGTATGTGATCATCCCTGCTGGAAGGCGGATCTGTGTGTAGGTAGTATCTCTGGGGTACCTCCAGTTCATGTCTGGAGAAAAGCCTTTGTTCAATGCTGTTTTCTGTTCTTTGTAGTAGGTGGATTTTTTTTTTGGCATGGTGATGGAGGCACTTAAGTAATATTAATTCCCAAGACACAGAGCGTTTCAGCCTTATTGATTTGCGCACTAAAATCTGGGTTGACTTTTAAGAGCATGCCTACATGCATTCTGTGTTGAAGTGTTTACCTGAACGTGCTTTCAGCTTCCAGATGCACCTGCTGAAGGCGGTAGGTCCACAGTAACTTCAGATCATTAGTGTTGTGTACGAAAACAGCTCAGAGAAAGCCTCTCACTTAGCAAGACTGGAACCAGGGCTGGTATTTTACCCCGTGTAACCCTGTCTGCTCTACGTCAGGAGGTAGTTAATGCTTTTTAGTGCATCTTGCAAGTGTTGCTTTTCTTAGCAGCTGTACAGGGAAGTGCAGGCCCTGGAATCTACTCCATGATCTGCAAGAGCAACTGCTTTCTGCTTGGCTGGCGTGCACTGCTGTGTCCTCTGCCCTTGACTCTGTATCCTGAAGGCAGCAATGCTAATGTAGAGGACAGAGCTCGCACAGCCCTGGCTCTGTGTCTGCTGCTTGTGTAGGACACACAACTGTGTCTTCAGTTCCTCCTGGGGTTTGTACAGCCTCCTTGCCTCTCAGGAACGACGTTCAGTTTGCTGACCCAAATAGTCCATGCCTGCAGGTGGTAGAGTGCTGAGAATGTAGGAGAGGTTACCCTGATCAGTTCTAGGCACGTCCTTTTAGTAGTGGGTACATCACGGGTTCCTTCCATTATTTTTTTTTTTATTATTAGAGAAAGATCCATGGTCATTCTGCATTTTGTAGCTTGTTTTTAATAAAATACATTGAAAAGTATAAGCTATCTGTTTTCACACTATCATCACCTGTTTCTGTTGAGTGTTCTGCTGGGTTGCTTGTCAAGAGCACTTTTGGAGCAAAAATAAGAGGACATTCCCTCTTGTGCCTTTCTCCTCTTGTCCAAGTGACTGTTCTTGCTGATTGCGGATGGTTTAAAGCTTTCTGCCTGTATTTGTCAGATCCAGGCCTTTTAAATGGGGTGATACGGGGCTGGGGGGGGAAGAAGTCTCCAACTTGCTCAAATCCATTTGCAGTTTTCTTAATTAAAGCAGAGATTCTTCTATGAATCTGGTAAGTCTAATTGAGCAGGTGTGAGACTTGCGCAGTGGTTTCCCACCTATTAAGCCTGCAGCTGAGAAGAACAATTTCTGGTGACACCTGAAGCACGACAGTGTGGCCTCACTTGTTCTAAGTGCGTGTCACCGGTGCCGGTGGCTGTGGGTGCAGCACCAGGTTGCGGAGGCGGAAGGATGAGGATGTGTTTCTCATTAGGACTCTGTACAAAGGGGAAAAGGAAGCTCCATCCACACCTCTGTGACGTCTGCTCCCACGTGTCCCACGGGGTGTGTTTCAGGACATTACGGGTGTTGTGACGTTCAGTCCCACTTGGTACAGTGACAGCAGTTGGCACGTGGATGTGGCTGGCATAACTCACTCCTCCCCTCCTGTTTGAACGCTTCTTTGGGCTGTAATTCAGTGGTGCTTTTAAGGGGGCTTGAAAAGCCTTAGCATTTATAACCCGGCGTCATGTTGTGCAGGAAGGAAGAGCAGAGATGTGGCGGGGTTTACTCTGCCTAGGAGAGCTGTTTGGGGTAGGGTGCTTACACAGAACAAACCTTTTGCACACTAAAGAGGTGAGAGGACAGGACGTTTCGCAGATTGCAAATTCTTGCATGCAAAATCTCCCCAAGATTATTTCCAAGGGAACCTTGTGTAGCTGAGGCTTCAGATTTAGATTTTGTGAGAACAAAATGCACTTGTTTTACTTGGTCTAATGGCATAACTGAATTGTGCAAGAATGTTTTGTTTGGACTGGAAACTTGCGGTAGCTTCCCGTGTGCTGCTGTAACATGGTGTTGCTTAGGTTGTAGGGTTGCCAGTCTCTTTTCATTGCTGGGTGAAGTGCCAGAAGCACCAGCTACAAAGAGTAAGGTGTGCTTGTGTGAGAATATTTGAGTGGAGATAGCTTCAAAGTGATTTAAGAGCCTGGTCTATCCTAGCAGCAAAGTGGCAGGTGATTATTATGGTTATATTTGCTTCCAGCTAGCCTGTTGATCTGCAAAATGCGCTTGGTGGCAGCTGGGACAGTAATTTTTCTCACAGGGTCACTTATCACAGCTCAGCAGGTAGCTGAATAGGGTGTGAGCTCAGGGGGGAAACCAGTGTGATGTTCTTTCATCTCTCTGCTGCCATCTTACTCGCTCGTGGTGTGTTCACATAGAGGCTTCTGGCAGACAGAAGAAAGCTGCTCTTGGTCCTAAATGGCTTACGGTCTTTGCTTATGGGGTATGCTGAGAATGAAGCTTCTTATTACATGGTGTCAGTGCAGCTGGTGGCCTCAGAGGAGAAGGGAGGTGGTGTATATAATTGAGGCTGCTGTTTCAACAGCATCAGTGGGATTTGTCAGCCCTGCTCCGTAGCTTAAGTGCTAAGTTCCCTGCTCTGGAAACTTAAGTGTTGTGGAGAACGCTAGTAGGTAGTTTCCTCTTAAAGGAAATACCAATCAGCAGCACTGCAGAGCCACAGCATTCATCTTCCTTAGTGCCTCGCATGTCCCTTCTCTGTTTGACAGGCATTCGGTCGGTGAGCTTCTACGAGCACATCATCACTGTGGGGACGGGGCAAGGTTCCTTACTGTTTTACGACATCAGAGCCCAGAGGTTCCTGGATGAAAAGCCCCCACGGCCCTGCTACGGACAGAGGCAGAGATTAGGAGGAAGTGAAATCCTGAAGCTGACTACTGGGAAAGGCTGGCTGGTGAGTAGCTGGTAGCTGCGGGAGACCCTTCACACAGGAGTGCCTCAGGGCTCGGGAAGCGGTTCTTTTTATAGCAGTGGGAGCTGTTGTATGAAACACGACCCAGTAAAACAGTGATCATGTAACCCATAACTGTAATCACGAAGAGCAAGAAGTGCTGCAGAACTGCTTTCTACAACAGCTTTATGGAAGGGTATTGAAGGCTGGTTGCTTGACTGTAAGGCATACTGACTACCCGTTCCTATGCACTGATTCATAAATGAACTAGATTTTTGTATCTTTATCTTTTTCAACGTAATCTAACTTTTAGTTTTCAGCAACCTCAAGCACAAAAACACATTGTCTTCCTTTAAAACCATGCTACACTAACAGGGTACTCAAAGCAAAGAGACATTTAATTTAATAGTGTGCAGTTTTAGAAACAGGTTTCCTGGGGTAATGCAGGCACTTGAGTTCCATTTCCTGTATGTTATCATAGAGCAGTTAATGGCTTTGTCTAATTTCTCTCCATTATCTTTCGTATCATTGTGATGCATTTTTAAAAGCTAATGAAACTTGGTATCTTCCCTACCTTTCACCTCCCCCCAGCTCCAATGTTTGGCCCAAATGTCCCCAGAAAAAGCTTCAGGACAGCTCTGGTATCTTCAAGTTGATCTATCTGTAGCTTCAGGGAGCATTAATGCAAAAGATCCCCTTTTAGGCTCTGGAAACTACCTTCTGCTTTTATGAAACAAGATTTTGGGTTTGTTTGGCAACAATAATAATCTAAACTTTCCTTTAACAGAATCATGATGAAACCTGGAGGAATTATTTTTCTGACATAAATTTCTTCCCAAATGCTGTTTACACCCACTGCTATGACTCGTCTGGAACGAAACTCTTTGTGGCAGGAGGCCCCCTTCCATCAGGACTTCATGGGAATTACGCTGGTCTCTGGAGCTAATGATAACTCTTTATAAATGCTGATCTTTACAGAGATTTCCACTTTTCTTTTCCTTTTTTTAACAACAGAATTGTGTGATGCCATTGATTTCCGATCTAAATGCAAGTTATTTTTTGGCAGAGTTTTCTGTTAGCCTCCTGGTTTTGTACATCTCTTTGAACCAGTTTTTGCTTTAACCTCCTTGATCCTTTATATGAAGGGTGTTTGAAGTCCCTTTTTTATTGTATTTACTCCAAATGACTCTTCCCCCACATTTAGGCTATCTTGGCCATGTGCCCCCTCCCCTACTTTGCTGTGAGGTAGGATTCCTTTCTTATAGAGTGGTTGCTCCTGGGCTTTCTGTGAAAGTCTAGGGGCTGCGTGTGTGCAGGTACTTTGTGTCAGTTATGTTACCTGGAGTGAGGACTACTTGTAATTAAAAAATATTAAAAATATTTATAAGAGATAAGCTACTACTTTATCTGCAGAGCCTGGCCCTGGCCTGGGTTGATCTTATTTTTTAAAAGTACAAGTCTAATGACACTGTTTATATGTAGAGGGATACAGTAATTTTAAGCTGTACTCATTGGAGCCCAGGGGTAATGCCCATCAAACCTAAACTGCAGAAGTCCTGCAGAACTGCAGGAGTTCTCAAAAGTGCATTTGTATTTGAACTGTCGTTTTCAGCAGTGCCAGGAGCAAAAAAACTGATCATCTGTTCCTTCCTTGTCTGTCCCAGGTATCAGCTTGCACAACTGGAGTAAGAGTAGGCTGTTCTGCAGCGTGGCTTTTGCAGGGTGACATTACTTTGAGGGCCTGCAGAGGCGCTGAGACAAAATGGGGGCTAGGGTCATGAATGTTCTTGTCATTCAAAATGAACCAAATCTATCCATTTTCCAGATGAGCCAAGGTTCCTTGTATGCTGCTGCAGTAGCTCATGGGTTCTTTGTAAACTGCCTAAAACCCAAGACCTTTTTTGTCCCAGGTTGTGGAAGCTTTTCTCATTTTAGCTGTTCTGGTTGGCTATCTCTTCTAGTAAGCCAGTGGAATAAATAAACTCTTTTTTTTCCTCAAAGGTTAAAGAGTGTGTCTTGGACTTAACTAATGTGAACTAGCAGCTTTCCATGTAGCAAGATAACTTGCAGTTTGCTCACGTTGCTCTAGCATCTGCTGTCAATCCTGCTTGCTGTAGGGGAGGCTCAGTCTTTCCCCAGATGCCCTCCTGCCTTCTGCATTCAACTTCCCTCGAACTTCATGTGGGACTGCATGAGGAGAATAGATCCAATGCCCTTCAGGTCCAGCCTTGAAGGGCATTCCAGGGTGATGGTCTTGCCTAATACTCAGCTAAAATGCAGGACTCCAGGGTGCTCCACATAGCCTTTTGGCAGGCACTGCACTCTCAGCTTGTTGCTGAGGCCTCTGTCCTGCTCGGGTGAATGCCTTTCCCCTGCCACCAGTGGAGTATAGAGTACCTGTGCCTCGCTGTTTTGGGCAGCTGGCTGAATATGAGAGGAGAGACAAGGCTGGAACATGCTCTGTTCTCCTGTCTCTGCTGGAGATGGCAGCCACCACTGTAGAGTAGCTCTAGTCCCTTACACAATTCCTGCCAGATTTGCCTAAAGCATCCTCGTGGTCCTTCTCATCTTTGTACTCCGTATCTTCATCAGTAACGCCAAGCAGTGAGCCTCAGACTTGCTTTCCAGTTGGTAGTGGAGACTTGGATGGAAGTCCTGCAAGGAATGCAGTTCCCTCCCATCCGGTGGAAATCCTGGCAAGAGAAGAGCTCTCCCAGATGTGCACTTGTCCCAGAAGTATAATTTGCTCAATCTGAGCACTGACACAGGTGCTTCACAAACAGATCTTCTTGCAGCGTTTCATAATTCTACTTCCCTGGTGGGTTGATAGCTTAAAACTGAATCAGTTCACAGTGCTGCGTGTGTGGATATTCAGGCTTTTCACTGAAAAGGGGCAAATTATATACCATGGGGTAGAAAAGGAGCTCCCAAATTTTATTTAGAGTTGTTCATTGTTTTTGAAAGATGTTGCAATGGTACCTGTGTTGTTCTGTTTGGTTATTTTAGGGATTTTGAAAAGTGGAAGTATGCAGAGACAAACAAGCCTTGGTGAAGTACGGCAGGATGTGTATTTCTAGGATTACTCCTCCAGCTACTGTGTAAGATCACTCTGTCACAGGGAACATGTTCTGCTTAGGTTTTTTTATTTGGACTTGGTTTGAGGCATTGCTTTTATTTTTTGCTTGTTTTAAAGAAACTAGATGCTTGAGTCTACTTGAGTGTCCTCTGGTTCTGCTGAAACGACAGTTACTAGTTGGGCACTTTGTCACCAGTGCCAAAGGAAATTCTGGTCTGGAAATCCTAGCCCTAATGTTGATCTATTAATTGAAGCATATTCCAGGTCTGAGTGAGGGAGCAAAAAGGGTATTTGTATGGACTGAGCTTCAGCCTCCAAACACGGAGGCTGATCTCTCTGCAGAGTCTCTAGGTTACTGAAGAGGCAGCCCTGGAAAGTGTCCCTCTCCGCTGACTCTGATCTCCCTGAGTACATCAAAGTACCTCCTAAAGCCTGATAGTGTGACTGTCCTTTTCTTCCTTTTTTGTCTGCTTACGGAGCTTTGGGCAATTCTGAGAAGAATCTGGACAATGATGTAAAATTCTGCAAGTCTCACATGCGTCTGTGTATCCTGCTTTCGGGGTGCTTTCTTGCAAAGATAACTTCTCATGGGGAGGGAGCCACCCTTGTTGCTGTATGAATATCCCCCTTCCTCAAAATGGAAATGAACTAGATAGTGCTGCAAGCACGCAAACAAATTGGGCCAGAGGGAACTAAATTTCTATCCAGTTTCAGTGGTTTTAAAGGCTTGTAGTGATACAGATGTTAATTTTCAGAATATTTTGTGGTTGGTCAATGTTTCTTAATGTTTTCCCTTCCTTCCTCTTTCCTGCGCTCCTGAATGTTCTGTTTGGGGTTGCCTACTCGCCCCCAGATCACCCCAGTCTTTACTGTAGCAATATTGTACTTGCAGAGGTGACCTCTGTCAGTCAGAAATGGGCGTTCTGGCTTTTGGTCAAGCCATGCTTGAGACCTTCAACGCTTTATTTTAAACTGGGTAGACTTTTGAGACTGGCTCAGACTGTAGAACTGGGCAGTTGCCCATGTACATGTCTGACTGATGGGAGCAGTAGCAGTCTGTTCCTTGGTGGGGGGGGAACAGACTCTGGTTTATCTTGCATTAGGCACTTGAAGGATAAAAAAGAACTTTAAACATTCCTTCAGACCTTCAGACTTTTCTTCCTGCTATTGATTTTCAGTTGTGTGGGATCTTTTGTGCTGCTGGTGAGTGTGGGAAGCAGTTAATTTTACCACTCTTCTCAGTAGACTTGATAATTTGGGTATCTTTGGGTATTGCATTTTCAGTAATCATAATCACAGGTAATCAAACTCATGACTTAATTATAGGTTCACTAATACCCAGCTTGTAAGTACTGGGTAGCAATCCCTCAGTTAATAATTGGGTGTTCTGTGATGGACATTCCTAAGGCAGCAGAAGCTGCCTTGCAGCATCAGCTTGAGCAAAGCAAGGAGGGTGGTGCTCACCCTCTTCACCAAACACCTTATTCCTGGTAATTCCTCCAGCTTTCTCCCTTGTACAGGGAGAATTGCTACCACTCTCCTCGGGTTCTGTCTGGGATTGTGGTAAAGAAACAAATCCATTTGTTTGGTTTCCTCATCAGTGCTGCTGATGTTAGTCCAAGGTGAGTTAATTACCAAAGAGTAGTTAATAAGTGTTTGTTCCTAGTCTCATTTGTTCATTTTCTGCGTAGATCCATTTTTAAGATTCATTGCAAGAGTGCCCAGTGATCTTACTGGACTTAGTCTGTCCACGAAGTTTACATTCACATTGTGGGGATATATTTGCTGCCTCCATTTCTAGTCTTTGGCAGCTTTTTGTATCTTAAGGATTAAGATACTTCTGTATCAGTTATTCTTCTCCAGAATTTCATCCTCTTCCTTCACCTGAGCATTTGCTTTGTATATAGTTTGCAGCTGCAGAGTTAACAGATTAAAGTTATGATCCAGCTATGTGGAGTGGTGGTTTAGTGTCTTAATTTCTGCCCCTCGGCTGAGAGGCACTTGCTGACCTTGTGATCCGATGTCCCTCACCTGGTGCGGATGTGAAATAAAGCAGGCCTGCCTATACCCTTCGTGGAGGCCACCTGTTTTGTTTAGTTTGCAAGAAACTAAGAACAGATGTGCTGTCGGGGGCTGCATCCCGGCAAAGCAGCAGCATCTTTCTGCAGCCAGGTGGGAGCACTGAGGCCTGCTTGTGGTGGTCCGATACCCTTATTTTCCATAAAACTGCTTTGTCAAGGTGTCTGAGAGGTTCTTAATTAGCTTCTGTCACAATTGCTGCTATGACTAAAATTACCGAAGTGGGGTACTGCTGCAGAGCTGTGTGTGATGCCAGGCACACGCTCTGTAGCCTAAAGCCAAGTGAGAAATCCCTGTTACGCTACTGGCTGCCCCATGGCCAGAGCCCGCGGTGTGACCGCAGCTGAAAATGCATTTCTGAGTGTTGCACTGCCTTCAGTAACTTACTCGAAGGTCTCTGAAGCACAGACACCAGGAATTGGTCCACCTTGCAAACAAGGGAGAGCGGAAAGGAGAATACAGCCACATCTTCTCTGAAGGGGTCTCTGCTCTCCCTTGTCTCTGCGAGCAGGCGCTTCGGTGCGCGGTGAGGATGGGCAAGGGGGGCACGAGAGACAAGGGGAAAGCCCAACAGTGTTAGGTATTTGCTCTCAGGACTCCTGAGGAATTTAAAAACACAGAGGGGATATTTGTTCATTGCTCAGGAGGTACTTGTGAAAGGGCTTAAATCGGAAACACTTTCAGAGAGATCAAGTGGATATCCTTTTTCTTCATTCTTTTTTTTTCTCCATGTTAATTTTCAAGGATTTAAATTAGTATCTGTTTAGCTTGTGATGCTGAGTTTCTTTATTACTTGGCTATTGAAAAGAAAGCTTTTGACAGAAAGGAATCTTCCCAATTAAAAATTGAGTGCCATTTTCTAGTACCCTGCTGGGAGCAGTATGGTCTAAGAAAGTGCACACAGACCTAAACCCGGCTGCTGGGGTTGGCAGAGTTGGGAAAATGTGGGCTGCCTGACCATTTCAGTACCCAAAAATTCACCAAGTAAACCCCTTGACTGTACACAGATTCTGGTCATTAGACTGAAGCTGGGAGGGTGTGTAAAAACTCTCGCAACATAGTGCGATGTCTCTATAGTCCTAGACCGAACATCTAGGAGCCAATACATTGTTTTCCTAGGAACTGCTTTTCTAGATTCCCTTATTAATAGGGAAAATTCAGGTGCTGAATCTTAAAATCTCATTAAACTTGTACTTTTTATTTGCCCATTCACCTGGTCTCCTTTCCTTTTCAAAGCCTCCCACAGTCTCAGGGTATATAAATCACTACGACTCATCCAAATAATACTGAAACGGACCAACCAGAGGTTAATGTGCCTTCCTCTTCTGGTACCTTGATCTTTGTGAAGTTATCTCACAAACTCGTCGCTGTCTTAGGGCTGGGTACATGCATTGTCTTTTTCTAAGATGTACGTGTTGAAGTTGCAACAGGTTTGTACTGTTACTCGTGACTTGTTCCATTTGTTTTAGGATGTGGTGTAGACACAAAATCAATGCACTGGTTTGTCTTGGGGTCAGTCTTACCTGTGACATCTGTCAGTGCTTGCTCGTATGTTAATATGTACACAAATGCTGGATCTTCCCCCATTGCCTACGATGTACTTATATACGATGCACAAACTACACAAGGCATTTGAAAATGTGCAGTGATCACAACTTGTTGCCTGAGGGTGGGATGTCCTTACAGTGAACTGTTTTTAATGTTGGGGTTTTTTCCCAAATATACTTAATAAGATCCAAAGTCTTGAAGAAAAAAAATAATAATAATCAGGACTTGCTGATATTTGTTGGCTTTTGTTTTAAATTCAGGGTCTGATATTTGTTAACGACTCTTGCAATTCCTCCCATTTAACAGAGCCTTTCTCAGCTTGCTGTTTCTGTCATGAGCTGTATCAGAAACAGCACTGGATCCTGAACTACCACAGGAGCTGTGAAGTGCAGTAGTAACAGCTCTCTTCAAATGTTACAATGCACATTTTTAACTGTAAGGTAAAACTGTTCAAAACTGCTGGTGCAGCTTGCAAATGGAACAGTGGGAAGCTGCAGATAGTATGCAAAACCAGCCTGTCTGTCTGCACATGGGGCTCCATGTTCAGAGCTACCTTGTAAATTGTTTCTCCTCTGAACAATGATTTTTTAAATTTTTCCCCAATATAAAGACATTACACATTTGGCTTTGTTTTCTGATTTAGCAAAGGATATCTTTGTTCTCAAACCCAAGCTGACATCTGGAGTTTGGGCTGAGTTTGTGTCTCTTATGCAACTAACAGAGGATGGTGTGATTGACATAAGATGTCCCTTCCCAGCTCTAAGGTTGATTTGATCATAAGAGCATGGAAACAGGAACACGTCTTCATTTCCTGTGGCCTTGTACATCCATAGTTAACTGAAGTACAGTACTGTGGTCTGTTGATCCATGAGGCTATACTTGCTTCTAGAATCGGCATGATTAGTCATCAATGTATTGGCATTAATACATGGTCAAGGAGCTCTAATGTGTGTGTATTTCCTGTGCTGACTGTACCTGTTCTCTCTGTACCCCAGTGCAGACATAATCTGGAGTTCTCTTCCTTAGTTCTTGATAATGTCAGAGTTTCTTCAAATTCAGTAAGGTCCTGTTTTTATCATGGTCACTTTTCAGAGTAGAACACATTGGTTTAACTTCACTTTGTAATCTTGAGCACCTTCCTCTTCTCCCATTTCTTCCTAGTTCACCTTTAGCAAAGCTGTTTGCCTTGTCTGAAAAATACGGAGTCATAATAAAAAGAAAACCTGTAGCCCCCTGTAGAAAGATCACTGCTTTCACCATGGACTCCAGTGGCTGGCTGGCTGCCTCAGAAGGGGGGACTCTGTTCCCGTGCAGTCTACAGGAGCTGGAATTCTTCTGTGTCCGTGTTGTGCAGTGGATGTGAGCAGAGCAGGCAGTGGAGCTGCCCTGTGTCTGCACCCAGTCAGCTTGTTAAACGGATCAGTGGTGGTTTAGTCAACCAGAGAAGTGGCATCTTTGGCTGCTGCTCAATGTCATGAGTAAAGATTTCACCAAGAGCAAAACCAAGAGGGTGCATCACTGACTCTCTGCTGACTTGATCCTATTTAAAGGCTTTCTCTACAGACTTTTTTTTTTTCCCTTTTGCATATTTGCTGGATTATGAAAAAATTTGTTATCGCGGGGGTACGGGCTAAACTCTAACTCTGTGCCCAAAAGGCAAAAGTTACTCTAATGAGCTTTGTCCAGCAGTGGTGCCAAAGGCTGGCTACGCTCAGAGGTGAGCTGGTAGTGGGGTGTTTGAGCAAAGGAAGCCTTGAGGGTCTGCTCTGTCATGCCATGTGCTTATGCCACTGCAGATTGCTTCCTCCCAGAGCTTGTGGAACTGCAGGTCATCCCTCTTCAGATGAGATGTGAAGATGGTGTGGGGAAGAACCAGCTTCTTCAGAGGTCCCTTGCTCTCCCCCCTCGTCACTCAAGGTTACCAATGCACTTGTCTCTGTTGTCGTGACTGATGATGACTAGTGTGCTCTTCTGCTGCCACCAGCCACCTCCACCTTCCTTCCTGATGGAGTGAAAGGGCCTTCTCTGCAGTGCCCTCCACTTGGCTGGCTGTTGAGTTGACACGAGTCGGGGTGGAACAGGCCAAGTGGGACTTGCAGCTTCAGTTGGCTGCTCTGGGCTTCTCCCTCAGTGCAGGTGTGATGGTGGGACCATGACAGAAGTAGTGGGATGAGTAACTTCTAATGGGCTCTGTCATTCAAAACGCTGTGTCTCCATTCTCAGCCTCTCCTCCCAGCCATCTTGCCACCCTCTGTCACTGAGGTTTCAAGCAAGTTCCCCATCCTCTGCTGGTTTACTAGTCCAGGTACCAGTTCTGCAGAGCCCTGGGGGCACCAGTGTAAGCCCTGCTGCAGTTTGCTGGCTTAGGCAGCAGCTTGCTGATGTGGGGCCTTGCTCACAGCCTCCCTATTCATTAGGCTCAGCCCTGGATATCCCTGTCCTAGTTTCCCCTTTTTGATCTCAAAGGCTTTGCTCCAAACTCATTCCTGCCCCATGGAGGAGTTGGTTCCTGCACTGCTGGCTGTTCCAATTCGTGGCTGTTATTTTTCTCGTTGTTTATTCCTGGGGTTCACTGCGTATGTACAAAATGCTCCAGACTTTCTCGTCTCTCCTGAGCGTGGTACAGGGTTCCAGGGCCCACCCTGTGAGGCATCTCTATTTGTCTACTTCCAAGGTGCACAGAAACAAGAATCTCTCACACAAACAAGTTTTAGGGAGGAAAAACAGCTGCATACACACAAGTGGAAAGGTATCTCTGGGTAGAATAGGTGAGGGAGCAGTTTTAGAATTTTGACTAGAAGAACAGTAACTGAGTTTTTTTTTTTTAATTTCTTCTTTTAAAATTGCGTTAACAGGAAGTTTTTGTTCTAATCCACAGAAGGTTGCAGTGTAAACTGGGGTTTTCTGTTCATCAATGCAAAATGTGCCTCTCAACTATAATGCAAAAGTCAGTCTCTGTCTCTCTCTCTGTTTGCAAGGGAAGAAGTTTAACTGAAGACTGATTTAACGTATTTCTTGCTCTTATGTGTAATCATCCACACAACAGTCCTTGCTGGTCTTTTCCTGCGCACCATACGGCACTATCCCTATTTAAAAGCAAAACAGGGATTGCATTGAGCAGTGGAACCTGCTGAACTTCCTTGGTCGGAGAGACTGGAGAGAAGAGTCCAGGTTCCACGTGTTTTAAATAACAGCTTCAAACCAATGCAGCTACTCTCTCAGATCAGCACCACTTCCTACCTTTCCCTCCATTTAGATGGGAATTTAAAAGTAAAACCCAGCAATACATGATCCAGTTGACGTGCTTGCAGGTGGAACATGGGGTTCTTGAAATGTGAGGATTGAGATGTCTTTGGCTTGTGGAAGAACTCGGTGTGGGTGCAAGAGCTTGGATCTCAGATTACAGCCCTTCTGCCAGCTTGCTAAATGCAATCAGCTACTCCAGGCTCTTCTGAAGAAGACTGTGGTAGAAGAGCTGTGGAGGTGTAGGCTGGAACTGATCATTTTAGGTCATCTGTGTGTTGCTTGACTACATGAACAATGTAATAGTGATTTATTTTTTTTACAGATTGCTTTCCATGTGTCAGTCACAAACAACTCTTAATTTGCCGTTTGGAGGAAAATTGTTAAATAGATACATTTCCAGATCAAATTAAGAGCCTGATTTTTCCATCTTGCATTAACCGGGTTACTGTGTTCACATGCCAGAAAGATGTTGCTCTTTGAAAAAGCATGTTGGTGTATGTGGCGACGACCCATGCACTTTTTAAATACCTAGATCTGTACATTCTCACCTGAGTATCGTTAACCATGCTGTAGTCTGACAAATGGATCTTTTACTACTGCCCTGTTATATAGATAATTGTAATTAACTGCAGTTTGTTTTTTCCACTACTTGAAGTTGTGTGATCTGAAAACTGGTGAACAAAAAGTATTTGTGCATCTTACTATGGGTATCTCTAAATAAAATGTATTTGTATAGCGTGTTGGCTTTGCTGATGGTTTCCTTTTATTTGCTAATTATCCTACTGCAAGTAAATCCAGGGGAGTTCGACAGCAAGTGGGCTTGAGTTTCTCTTGGCAACAGTCCAGGCTCTATGTTGATACGACTGATTCAAAAGAAATAAACTGAATTATTGTTTTTCTTTCACCGATCACAGAATCACAGAATGGTTTGGGTTGGAAGGCACCTTAAAGTTCTTCTGGTTCCAACCCCCCTGTCATGGGCAGTGACACCTCTCACTAGAGCAGGTTGCTTAAAGCCTCGTCTTGGACACCTCCAGGGATGGGGCATCCACAGCTTCTCTGGCCAACCTGTTCCAGTGTCTCACCACCCTCACAGAAAATAATTTATTCCTAATATCCAATGTAAATCTCCTCTTTTTCAGTTTAAAACCATTTCCCCTCATCCTATCACTCCACTCCCTGATAAAGAGTCCCTCCCCATCTCTCCTGTAGGCCCCTTTCAGGTATTGTTATAAGGTCTCCCCGGAGCCTTCTCTTCTCCAGGCTGAACAACCCCAAATCTCTCAGTCTGTCCTCATAGCAGAGGTGCTCCATCCCTCTGATCGTTTTTGTGGCCCTCCTCTGGACCTGTTCCAGCAGGTCCATGTCCTTTCTGTGCTGAGGACACCAGAGCTGGACACAGTGCTCCAGCTGGGGTCTCACGAGTGCAGAGCAGAGGGGCAGAATCACCTCCCTCAATGGGCTGGCTGCACCTCTTGTGATGCAGCCCAGGATGCAGTTTGGTTTCTGGGCTGCCAGTGCACACTGCAGGCTCGTGTTGAGCTTCTCACCCACCAACACTAACAAGTCCTTCTCCTCAGGGCTGCTCTCCAGCCATTCTCCACCCAGCCTGTATTTGTGCTTGGGTTGCCGTGACCCAGGTGCAGGACCTTACACTTGGCCTGGTTGAACTTCACAAGATTGGCACAGGCCCACCTCTCAAGCTCGTCCAGGTTCCTCTGGATGGCATCCCTTCCCTCCACTGTGTCAACCACTCCACACAGCCTGGTGTCACCGGCAAACTTGCTGAGGGTGCACTCAATCCCACTGTCGGTGTCTCCAACAAAGATCTTAAACAACACCAGTCCCAATACTGACCTCTGAGGAACACCATTAGTCAGTGGTCTCCACTTGGATATTGAGCCATTGGCAACAACCCTTTGAGTGCGACCAGCCAACCAGTTCCTGATCCACAGAGTGGTCCATCCATCAAATCCATGCCTTTCCAATTTGGCGACCAGGATGTCATATGAGACATGAAATCCCTTGATATCCCAAGGTTCTCAGCTTATTCCTGGTTTTCATAGCTTAAACATCACTCCTGTTCTCTGTAGAGCTGCAGTAACACTTGTTGCTTCTATAGGAAGTGTATCTAATGGGAGAGTTGGGAGTGTTAGATTCTTCAAAGCATCTCCTTCCTGTTTTCTTCTGGCACCTCATTTGTTCTGAGGCAGGAGTCTCCTTTCAAACACTTCATTTTTCTAAGAAGGAAATACCTCTAAGAAGTGTTGGACAGTACAGATACCTATAAGTAGACATTTACGTATAGAACTAAAGGTTTCAAGAAGACCTTATGTCCCAAAACTGTCTCTGTAGCACTAGATCTTCCACAGGAGAGAGCAGCTTGGAGCAGCTGTCCTATTTCCCTGCCTAGAATTGGAAAGGTTATTTTTTGGTGAGGGGGAATGACCTTGAGAGATCTAAGCTTTACTTGGAGTTATCTTGGAGCTTTATCTAAAAGCAGCTCCTGCATCCCCACCACCTTCTTCACACGTGGCCTCACCCTGAGGTGCTGGTTTCCACGGTCGTGGACCGACTGCTGCTTTGTACACAAGCTGTGGGAGATCATGTCTCCAGCTGCACCATCCCTGCTCCCTGTAGTGCTGCAGTTGGTGTTCCTGATGCTTGTAGGTGCCAGAAGAGGAGAGTCTAAAAGGCGTGTGAATACTATACTGTCGTCCTACTGAGCCTTACACCACTACTGTTTGAGAGATGAAAAAAAAAAATGTTTTAAAAAAATAAAATAAAATCCTTGGCCCTGGAGACATGCATGAGATGATGGTTAGATGTGTGGTGGGGTGGGGCTAGAAGTCAGTGGCAGTGGCACAGTCTGTGGCTCCTGGCTTGCATCCTATCACAGCCACGGATTTGGATGAGCTTTTGCCAACCCCTCAGTGTGGAAGCTGGAGCTGAACTGCTTGTGAGCTGCACCTCTATTCCTAGGTGTCCATGCTTGCTGCTGCTCCTCCTTAACACAGAACAGCTCCACTGCCAGGCTGATGGGTTTTTTTTTTCCGCCCACTGCCAGGCTGATGCTTTTGTTTCCACCTCTAAGCCTCATAGGAAAGTGAGAGGAGGGTGAAGGGACAGTTACTTTAAACTGTAAAGGGCAGTGAGGGTCTCTAGCTCCCCGGCTGCACGGGATGCTCCATCAGGTACAACATCCAGACGGTGTGGATGCTGACGTGCAGGACCCAAAAAGATACTCATCAAGCTCCTCCTGTCAAGATGTGTGTCCAGCTTAAACCTCAGCAATAACAAGTCCAGCTCCTCCCCGTGCAGCTAATTCTAGCATTCACCTATTTGGTCCTGTGTCTGTCCTGCTTGTCCCCTTGCTCTGCTGTTCACGGTGCAGATGAAGAAGTTTGTTCCTTTCTGTGGGGCAGCTCATCTCTTTTTGTTGGACGGGATTTTTAACTGTTTCATGGCCACAGTCTTCACTCTTTACCCTGAACAGTCCAGGTTCCCTCAGGGCTTTCTCACTGGCTGTGGCTGGTGTGTGCCAGCGTGGCCATTGCCATTCCTGCCTGTGGAACCAAGATGAGATCCATTGCACTCCTTGGCCAGGAGCCTGCAGCAGGTCTAGGCTGCCATCGACTCTGCTCTTACTGTACGCTACAGACACGGCGGCAGCGCACGTTATCCCTTTCAACACTCAATCTGCTGCCTGCCCCCAGCTCCCAGCACAGCTGCTGCAGGTTTGCTGGGCTGTCATCGCCTCCCGACCCGGGTGTATTTTGTTTCTGATCCGTGAGGCTCGGGATCTCAGCTCCTGCCAGCTGGTGGCACCGCTGCCGCGGGAGGAGGAAGCCAAGCCCAGACGAGCAGGGTGGGAATAGCTTCACCGTGGTTCAGTTTGTCCTTCCTAGCCCTAGCTGTGCTCATCCTGCCCGCTTCTGAACGGAGGGCCAGGATACTCTTTTCCAGGGCAAGGTGCTTTCAAGGTCCAGTAAATGAATTAATAAATTAAGAGATGCCAGGAACGCTGTGCTTGAACTGTTCTTTGGGCAAGGGCAGCCCATTTTGTCAGAGAATGAAAGCGAGCAGGTTCATAATGTATTAGAAAGCAAGAAGTTCTGTGCTTTGTCTCCCAACTCCCTTGGTCCCCTCCAAGCCTCCTCATCTGGTAGGACAAATGCTGGGATGGCCTCAGCCCCCTGCAAGTCTCAATCTCTCGGCCGACGTGGCATCTGGGAGATATTGACCAGCTGCTCCAAAGTGCCATCCTGCATGGGGGTGTCACCTTTCCCTCTTCATTAAGGTGTACCATGAGAGGAAAGAGAGAAGCCACAGGCTGTAAGTGCAGAGCTGCTGTCAGAAGGCCAGCTAGACACTTGCTTGGACCGTTTGTGACAAAGACACAAACAGAAAGTGACGTTCCAGTGATGCTGAAGTCTCAGCAGAAAGATTTGTAGCTCCTGTGGGTTTTTTTTTCTCCTGCGTTGACAAAAGTTTCCCTGTTCCAGGGGTTTCCTCTCTCCACACACCCACTGCAGTGCCTGGTGCGGGTTGAGTGTTAAACACACAGACTCATCCACAACAGAAACTTCACCAGATTCTCCACAGCTGGAGAGGATGTGACTGTATTTGAGGAGACACAGACTGACACTGTCGCTGTAGAACTCCTCCCCCCATAGCTGCTGTACCCTAGGTAAGTGTTCACCTCGGGAGGGACGCTGGCTAACTTCTACAGGTATAGGAACCCTAAAAGAGGTCTCAGAGCCAAGAGGGTGAGGAACGGTTGGCCAGCACTGAGAGAAACACCTGGGAAGGCAGGATGCCTGTCCTCACTCGCTGTGGTGGCAGCCTGCTCTCTGCTGCTGGCCACCACACAGCCACCAGCCCACGGGAGAGAGAGATCAAGCTGTAACAACTTCTGATGCTGCTCTCTGATAAAAGCACTCCACAGAGACTTTTTTCCCTTCCAGAAAAGACATTCTAGGAGTGTATTTATAGGAGCATCTCTTTCCTGTTAATCACAGAAAGCCAACTTTAGCTTTTTACCTTTATAAGCAGACTTTGACTCAAAAAAAAAAAAATTTTCCCTGTTATCTCGGTGCATATACAGTAGGCTGCTGCCACTGTGCTTTGAGTGCATTTGGTTTTGGGGAAAGGTTTTAATTCTGCACCCTGGGCTGCTCAGCTCTGCTTAGTGGAAAGGAAACATCCAGCACTTGGACATTCTGCATGGAGCAACAGAAAGTGACTAGAGGGAAAAGTCTGCCTCATGGGACATGGACTTCCCTGTCACCTTTCTTTCTCAATTCACTAACACACTCTTGGAATAAGAAATGGCCAAAGGGGCCAAGTCACATGCCAAGATGCTGGGTTCGTGTACTCTCTCAATGACAGAAGAGCTGAGGTTGAAAGGGACCTTGGGAGATCACCTACTCCAACCCCCTGTTCAAAGCAGAGCCAACTACAGCAAGCTGGCCAGTACAATGTCCAGTCAGGTTTCGTGTATCTCCAAGGACAGAGACTCCACACCCTCTCCGGGCAACCTGTGCCCATGTTCGATCTCGCTCACAGTAATAAAAATTTTTGTTGCAATGGAATTTTATGTTTTTCAATTTGTGCGTTCTCGTTGGGCACCACTGAAAATTCTGGCTTCATCTTCTTTAGTCACTGCCACGAGGTAAGAGACTGATAAGATCCTTCTGAGCCTTCTCTTCTCCAGGCTGAACAATCCCAGCTCTCTCCCCCTACACCTGTACATCAGGTACTTCAGTCCCTTAATCACCTCTGTCACCTTTCACTGGACTCCCTCCAGTATGTCCATGTCTGTCTTGTCTTGTGGAGCCCAGAAGAGGACACAGCACTCTGGATGTGTCTCACCAGTCCTGAACTAGTGAGAGAAAGTGAAGGATCACCCCCCCTAGATCTGCTGGCAGCACTCTTCCCCATACAGCCCAGGACGTTGTTGGCACATGGCTGGCTTGTGTTCCACTTGTCCACCACAACTTCCAGGTTGTTCCTTCCCAAGTGCACATACTGTTCAAACAGTATACCCCCAGGACCTAGGGTACACCACCAGTGTCTGGCCTCCAGCTGGACCTTGTGCCACTAACCACAACCCCCTGAACCCAGCAGTTCCACCAGTTTTCAGTCAGCCTCACTGTCCATGTATCTAGTCTGTACTTCATCTGTTTGTCTACAAGGGTGCTACAGGACACGCTGTTGACAGCTTTGCTAAAGTCCAAGTGAACAACATCCCCTTCTCTCCCCTCATCTACCAAGGTAGTAATTTCATCATAGAAGGTGGTCAGGCATGGCTTCCCCAGTGTAAATCCACGCTGACTACTCCCAGTCACCTTCTTGTCCTCAGTATGTTTGGAAAAGGCTTTCAGTACTATTTGCTCTATCACCTTCACAGGGGCTGAGGGGAGGATGACCAGCCTGTAGTTCCCTGAGGTCTCTCAGGCTCACTGATCTGTTCCTGCCATTGCCAGCTGCTGCATCAACAAGTGGCCCTTTTATAATTTAAAGCAGATGACTCACATTTAACCAGAGTTGGAAAATACCCTTGGACATGCTAATCAAAAGATTCTCCTAAATGTTTAAAAGTCTCTAGCAGGGCATGAGGGTGTTGACAGATCCCAGTAACTGCATCAGCTTTACATTTATGGGACACTGCAGCTGAACTAATCAGCCATCCCAGAATGAACGACCCCAGCATGTAAACAACTGGTGTCTCTGGTTGATAAACCTGTTGTCTGTAACCTAAATTAGAAAAGGAACAGATAAAACAAATTCTGCTACATTTAGTCTGGTATAAGCTGGTATAAGCTACACCAGCAGGAGGATTTTTTGCTTCCAAGAACTTTCGACCTCTTAAAGATCAATTCCTAGCAATCACATTGGCCCACATGCAGACAGTTTTAAAAGCACTAACACATGATTATACAAGTGTTCCAAAAATACCTGCTTCCTGTTTCACTAAGAACCAGGATGCTCTAGCAGTGACAAGAAATAGTTGGTTGTCACTACTGTGTGACAACCATGGACTTATGGACTAACTTATGGATCTACCATAGGTAAGCTTATGAACTAACACGAAGTTTGACAGTCATAAATGGTTTTCTATCACCAGCTCTAAGGTGTCTACACCCAAGAGTTCATTGAAGCGTAGAATGGTTTGAGTCAGAAGGGATCTTTGGGTTGGACAAGACCTTCAATGATGCAACCCCATCGCTTAAGTTCTTTAACAGCTGGCCAAGGGAAACTTCTGGCTTCATGGAGATAATTTTAATCTTTGGAAATTTTAAGAGGCTGGAAGGGTGCCACTGTTTGAGCAGGGCGCAGAGGGGTGCCCAGATACCTGCGGACTACTTTCCTTGATGTCACAGGCAAAATAACAGACAACTGATAATGGACTTGATTAACACAGAATACAAGGCTAGATACACAGTTAATGCAGGCAACAAGGTTGTGTGGAAAATAACCGCGTTTAACAAAAGCCCATTTAATTCTTAGACATTGTTTGGCTGATAATGTACGGTGGATAAAAGTAAAAGTGGGCACATCATGGAACTAAATTGGGCAGTATGACAGAACAAACTGAGCACTCCCTATTAGCAGAGCACGCAGTACACAGATTAACAACTGCCAACATCCTCCCCGAAACAGGTGTTTATAGCGAGGTTCTGCAGGGTCGGTATCGGGCTCAGATCCATTGATCCACCCCAGCAATCTGGAAGTAAGTACAAAGTCACCACAGATAAAATGTTTTGTGAAAAAGGTTGGAGGAATGGAAAATAACAGTGGGGGTGAGGTGGTTGTACAGAGCAATTTCCGATTCTGGGCGCATGAAAACGCATCACCCTTTTCATACAGCCAAATTACAAGGTGAGAAAACTTGGACCAAGGGCTGCAGGGGTCACCTACAGAAGAGGGTCTGTCTCCAGGCACGCAGTGACTCTAAAGGATGATCAAGCAGTCCAACACAAATTCCCAGGATGATGCTGAGACATGAGGCACTAATGCAGCCCGTGGATGTTAGGAATTTTAATGGCCTGGGCTGTATGAAGGCTAGACACAATGATATCATTGCCCTTCCTACCTCCAATGCCATTGAATCAATGAATGGTGTCTATACCAGACATGCCTTCCTGAAATGGAAACCCTTTCAAGTATAAATGTTGCTGAAGCCTTGCTTCTGCATGCATACTAACACAATCTAACGCATTGGACACCACTTCTAGACAGCATCTTTGCAAATTTCACCCCAAGACTAAATGTAGCAGCAATCCCTGCTACGGCCAAGGGTAACAGCTCTTCAGGGAACCTCACTTTGCATCCCAGATTTTCAATTGGTCCATTGTAACTAGAGAGAATTCCTAATTCCCCACAAACTCAATTCAAACCTGAAAGTCAAGCTCGGTTTCTTCTCCTGGAGCCTCTCCCTTACAGAGTCTGAGAATAACTGGATTGTGTTGTCTCTCTGAGGCTACTGGAACACATTTTGGAGAAAGGTACTGCTGTTGATGCAGGTGTCAGGTTAAGGCTGTAAGAACAGATTGCAGAGAAGAACAGTATTTTTATTAGACCAAGGGGTGTAACAGGGGGGAAAATCAGGCACAAAGAAGATAAAAACTTCAGATTAAATTGTGAAAAACTGCTCTGAGCTTCAGGTTAGTTGAATTAATTGTCCAGAGTCAAGTAGGAGTGAGCATTAGCAAGAGGGAAGATACACTGCAGCCCAAACCTGTGAAGAATAGATGCTTTTTATTTCTTGTCTGTAACACAGTAGAGTGGACTTCTGAACTTCAATGTCCTGCTCTGAGCGACACAGGACTAATTTATTTTCCAATGCTTGGGAGAACTGCACTTTCTAGAAGACTCTAGTGTCTGCATTTGTGAAAACAGTTACTTCATAGCCAGCTAGACTCTGTGGGATTCAAGGTCTTGGTGTTTTCAAGCCTTGCCAGGTGCAAGGATGAGGAGGAGGAGGAGGGAGGCCTTGGCACTTGATCCAAGCTGGCCAATAACTTTTATTTCATACCATGAATGTCACATTAAATATAAATTAGAAAGTTTGCTGCATAGTTTGTCTCTCCCTTGATGGCACCTGTCCAAAGAACTTCTTGCCCCAGTGCTTGAGTCCCGAGCCTTTCGCTTTTTCCTGAAGCCATAGCGCTCCCCGTGTCCCACATTTGCTGTCCCCTGCTGGGAGTGCACAGCTTCCTGCTGACAGGATTGGCTGAGTATAATTCTTGTATATTTTATATTAGTATGAGGATCAATACTGGTTCTTTAGTATTACTGTTAATTATTTAGTCTTATCCTATTAAATCTATTTATATGTCAACCCCTGTGTTCCCTTGTTTTTCACAGACTCCTTTTCCTGAGCGGGGAGGAGTCACCGGGTGATAGAATAATTGTCTTAACGATAATAAATTGTTATGGGTTTCTCAAACCATAACACAGGATCAGGGTGATCCCAAGCGCGACTGGCAAGTGGAACACCAAAGCACCAGAGCGGTGGCTTCCAGCGTGTGGACCACAGGCTATCTAAGCAATCTGCAGTAGGTGACTGAGAAAAGCAATCCTGAAGCGAGCTTAGACGTAGAGTCTGGTGGGATTTGCACCTGCACTGGATTACTCTTTAGCAGTTGGAAAACTGAAAAGGTCTCAAATCCTTGTAACAGCAGACAAAAGTCCTGACATAGGTAGCGTTTGCCTGCCAGGCCTGGCCAAACCTTGGCTGTGTTTAGTGCAGGGTCTCCTCTCCAAGCCTGACACATGGAGCATTTGGAGCGAGGGCCTGTGTCCCTGAGCCTCCATCAGTTTATTCTTCTAGTTCTCCTCTGGAAGGCTTGGTAGTGAAAGATGCCATCTCTTAATTTGTATTTACTGCCTGTACAGCAGAGAGTAGCCTACAATCCTTTTGTCCTGGTATCCTTGTTTAATTTTAATTTTCTCCTATTCCAAATGCTCCTGGGCTGGATTCTGCGTGATATTCGGAGACACACTCCAGCTGGCACCACACCATCTGACTACAGCATCCCAAGAGCTCTCAGACTTTGTTGTTGCACGCTGCACATCAAATATCCATCTTGATTAGCAAAGGATTGCCAAGTCATGATGAAAGAATGCTAATAATACTGATTAAATCTGCACAGATTATGGAGCCGCAGACATGTTTGTCACAAAGTGTGTGAAACTTTATTTAGAGCTGTAATTAATTTCCTCCCCCCCAATAGTAATAAAACAAAATATCAACAGCTGCCTCAAGAAAAATCAACACTACCTGTGCACTGTTTGGTCTGAATTTCAATTTAGATCGAAAAGACCCTCTACCTTATTTAGAAAAGACAGGAATAGGGAAGTTCTTGCTGCTTCTGAGCAGTAGGAACTGCCATAGCTCCTGCCCATCTATGTAATAAACATCAAGGTCAGCCCAGGACTCAGGCTGCTTAAATCTGTCTACGTGGAGAAGGCAGAAGCATGAACAACACTGATTAATTTTCAGATACCGCTTAGGGCAAAATGAGATTTGGTGCCCTCTCTGCTTACGCAGAGAGCATGGGGTCAAGGGAAAGAAGATGAGCAAACAGCAGTAAAGGAACTAAGACCACACAGAAGGTCAAAACCTATGGGATGTATCACTGGAGGCACTAGGGGCCCAGCAGTCTGCTACCTGATGCCACCATCACCTCCACCAACCCCGTCTGCGCAGCAGAGCACCAAGCAGGGACCAACTGAAATACCAGGCCTTACAAAGAAGGGAAGCCAGAAGGGTACAAGCACTATGTTTTGGGCAACCACAGGTGCTGTACAGGATGGAAAAAACACACAGCATGAAAAAAGCCTGAAGGGAAAAGTTCCTTTTTTTTTTTTTTTTTAATCCTGGCTCACAAGCTTACATTCCTCCTCTTGATGAGTCAAGCAACCTTCCTTTCTGGCCATCTGTCCTGCATGTCACCATTCAATTTGGGTTGCCAGAAGTTGTGCCAGACACTGCACCAAGTGCTCTGACATGTCCCTGCTGTGCCACCCCTTTGCCATTCTCCTGTTAGGCCCTACCACACTTTCTTTGCCTTTTTTTTTCCATTAGTGCACCTATCCTTTCTCCTGGGATTCCTCCATGTCAACAAGGTGCCTTCCTGTGTCCAGCCTGGCAAGAGTGTAACACTTAATTTAGGTACAGAATTGGTTCCCATTTCCAGACTGTTCAGGCTGAGCAGCTGTGGAGAGAGAATGTGAAGGGGCCTTTTGATCCTCTGATCAAGCAGATTGTTTGGGATATCAAAGAGCTCTGGGATGAAGCCCCCAGGAGAACAACAGCTAGGAGAAGGAACAAGGGGAGCTCTCATGATGCCCCATCCCTGGAGGTGTTCAAGGACAGGTCGGATGGGTCTTTGAGCAACCCTGTCTACGGGAAATATCTCTGCCCATGGCAGGGGGGTTGGAACTTGGTGATCTTTAATGTCCCTTCCAACCCAAACCATTCTATGACTTTATGCACCCACGGCAGCTCAACTTGAACACTGCCTGTGACTGAGACACCAAACGGCCACCTGAACAGGCTTTAATGTGTGACACAAGCCACTTGCAATCTCAGTCCTGCCAAAATCCTACAGGTCTGAAAATAAAATAAAATAAAGCCACCTTAAACAAGAAGTAAAACGTAAAAAAAAAAAAAAAGCTACTGTCTTGAACCGCTCCTTCGAGAGTGGAAACGGAGTCATGATTCGGAACGTTCATCCCGTCCCTCAACCCGCCCCGTCCCTCAACCCTCCCGCCAGGGCCCAGGCTGCGCCCGGGGCGGGCTGGGCCTCCACTCTCTCCCGCCGAGGCCCCTCCCACTCCAGCTCCAGCTCCAGCTCCAGCTCCACCGGCACCTCAGCCCTCCCCCGCCGCGACCTCAGGAGCTGCCGCGGCCTTTCCGCCGTGCCCCCATGGGGCCGAGAAGCCACGGCTGAGCCCCGCCGGGGTCAGGAAAGGCCCGGCGGCCCCTCAGGGACCCACCGCCCTCCCTCCCCTCAGCAGGGCCGGGGAGGGCAGGGCCAGCCGCTCCCCTTCCGCCGCGCTCCCTGGTCACGTGATGGGGAAGAGGCCGGCTTCCCGCCCCGCCCTGCTCACGTGGTGCCGGGATAGAGGCGGAAGGGCCAGTGGATGGGCGCGCGCCTGACGGTGCGTGCAGGGGCGAGGCGCGGCGCGCGGGAAGGCGGAGGTGTGGGGGGCATGATGGCGGGCGGGGGGTGGCGGCGGAGGCCGGACGGCTGTTAAGCGCGCGCGCCGCGTCACGTGGCGGAGGAGCGGCCCCGCGCGCGCGTGGAGGAAGAGGAGGAGGAGGAGGGGGGAAGAGGAAGGGGGGAGGGCGCGAGGCGCTGGTCACGTGACGGTGGTGGGCGCCGCTGGCTGCTTTGTGAGCACATTGGGCA
>NW_015090963.1:4881-89955 GCF_001431845.1 Calidris pugnax | reverse complement strand
TCGCCCCCCTCCTCTTTCCTCAGGGGTAAGGAGTAGGCCGCGGTGGCGGGCAGTTGCCGCCGAGATCCTGGGCCGGGTTTGTGTGTGAGTGTGTATGTGTGTGTGTGTGTGTGTGTGCTTGAGCCCAGCTGGTCTCCCCCCGCCCGGTGGGTGTTGGGAGAGGTGGGTTAGCTTTTTTCGGTCGTGGGAGGGGGTCCTGCATCCCGTTCTCCTTGTTTCTCGTCTCCTTACGGCAGAGAGGTTCTCTCCTGAGGGGTTCGTGCCTCTCCTAGGGGGTGTGAGGAAAGGGGGGTTGCAGCTGGACCCCTTAAAGGGGTAGCGGAGCTGGTGGAGGGGGGCGTGCCTTTGGGCCCCTTCCTAATCTCGAGTCAGGCTGTAGGAGGGCTGGCAGCACGGGAAGGGAACAAGTGAGTGAGTAACTATTGATTTGTGCCTTGTGCAGGGCTTTACTTCCATGTTGTCTTTCCTCATTTCCTTCCCGGGTGCTCCTTCGCTGATGGTGGTGGTCGGGTAGGGCAGCTGTGTCACGGTCACAGGGATGGAATTCACTGACAATAACATCTCGGCAGCAACAGTAGGTTACTTGAGGACATGGTGATGAATGAACTGTTCTCACTGTTAACCTTCTCTACCTAGTCCTTCGTCACCCCCGATTATGTGTGGTTGCTGTGAATTGGAAGTCAGCGCAGGGCTTTGCTATTGGGCTAGCTTATGTTGCATCTAAAAACAAAAAAGAGAGCTCTTCTGTGTTTGCTGTTGTTGCTGAAGAAAATTACAGCAGGAAAGTGAACTGGTGGAAACCCTTCTGCAAGAAACTAGATGTAGGAAGGGACCTGGTGCACCTCTGAGCTGGATGGCAGGGATCTGAACTCTGTGTTGTGAAAGAGATTTAAAAATACGTGATGAAATGTCTGCAGTGCTGTTGAATGCCACCTGGGAGTCACTCAGGATGAACCTGGTTTGAAGCTTCTCTCTTGTAGGTGTGTTAACATCAGGAGCATGGACGTGCAGAGAGTGCTCTTGGTCGTGTTCAAAGGAACACGCAGTCTTGAGGAGCAGAAACTTCAGGTTTGGTGTGGAACTATGTAAAGAGAAGCTCATCAGGGGCCAGCCCACTTTGTCTCTAGCTACCAGGCAGAAATCTGTCGCCAGTCATCTCAATTTGAGTGAATGCTGAATGCTTATAATGCAGCAGCAGATCAAGGTGTGGGGCGGTGGTGGCTGGTGAAATGGAGGGGCCGTCCTGGCGTGAGAGCAGCTGTTTTTTTCAAGGAGAGAAATTGGAGCTGGATGTGAGTGAAGGGAAGGGAGGGGGAGGATGTGCAGGCCTGGAGGAGCAGTGCTTACCATTGAAACAGAGCCCTTCACAACAAACAGCAGCGACTCAGCCTTCTGAGGTTTTGCTTTTTTAATATTTACCAGGCCCTTTTAGCAATTCCCTTGGTTATATCACATTCTCTAGTGGAATCTGGGTTTGGATTCCTACCTGGCTGACTCAGTATTTATGCCTGGGCCCAATCTCTCTGTGGTGGTTTGACCTAACTTCTTTAAAGAATTTATTTTTAACCTTACACTAGGTAACTTGAAAGCAAGCGAGGCCAAATCACTTTGCAGCAGTAATGATGTTTTGGGACTCCTGGAGGGTTACGTGGAGAAACTAGATTAACTGGTGTAAATAAATTTTGATGCAGAGTGTGGAAAATGAGCCAGGTTTTGTGTTTATAACCTCAACAGTCTTGGTAACTTAAAGGAGGGAGGGGGGAATTGGGCAAGCTCTATTCTGCTTTGTTCTAGTTGCAGTTTTTCCAGCATATTGTTTAAAAAAATTGTTTATAGTAGTAAGAACAGAGGCATGGAAATTCTGAATTTTAGGCTGTTCCACTTGTGTTGTTTTGGTCAGTCTTGAAAAAATGCTCGTGGTGCCATGACTTGCAAAAGGATTTGACCATTCGAGGGTCTTTGGAGTTACAGACTCACCACTAAAATCTAAAGAAGTTAAGGGAAAACCCAACAAAAAAAAAAGTTGGCTCTTAGCAGAAGCTTTTTTTTTTTTTTTTGGTTCTTCCAATTTTTCAGCTACCATTTTAGAACTTTGAAGCAGATTTTTGTTGTTTTGTATTTCTTTCATGAACTTTTATGTGATGCTTTCCTCATAGAATGCCATTTTTTGCTATGTTCTAGATTTGTTACTGGTGTCCTCCTGGGGATACTGATTATAGCAGAATAGTGTGCTGATTAATAGTGCTTGAGAAATGTATGTTTCATGGACTGTTAATGCTATGTTAATAATTGGTATTGATAATGTTACCATTAATAGTAGTGTTTACTTACAAATTCAGTAATGTTTGGTGCCAATACTTGGAATAAGTTATTCGTGAAAGAACAGGGATACAACTATATATCCTTTATTAATCTTTTTATTTATCTTTGCCTCTTGTTTGTTTAAAACACACAAGCAGGACTCTGAAGACCTGTGTTCTGTGCTTGGGTTTGCAATAGCCTGGTATGACCTTGGTAAAAGAGAAGCCAAGTGACTTGCCCCCTTTACAAGATGACAGATTAAAGACAGTGTAGTATTTGCGTACTTCAAAAGTATTGAATGGAAGGTGCTAGAGGACGTACAAGTAATACCCACTCCACTATCTTTATTCTGCTGAATTTTATGTTTTTCGGTTACAGACTGCTTACTTGTAGCCCATTGTGTCCTCTTTGCTTTTCAGAAAAGCCTGGTTCGAACTCGTACTGTTTTTTAATATAACTTCCCTAAACAGCTTATGTTCATTAAAGTGAGAGCTGGGATGAAACATTCTGAAGCAGCTCCTTTGCAATTACTTAAGGTTCATATTTTACAAAAATGATACAAAGGGTTTCTCCGTTTTGCTCTAAGATGAAAGCCCACACTTTTTAGTTTGGCCATCTAAACTGGCAGTATGTCAGAATTTCCTGCCCACCTGGGGCTCCTGCAGTCCCTTTCACAGGTGTGATCCCTCCAGCCCTTTGCCCCCCCACTACTTCTCAGTGCTGCAAAGAGTAAACAGTGACTAAAGACAGATAGATTAGAGGTGATACAGTCTGATGCCTAAGGTCTCATGGCTTGCTCAGCTTGCTTTTACTACATCATAACTATTCTGCTGAGCATATTGTTTTATTTATGTTGTTGCTAGATGGTAAAACTTGTAAGATAGGTTATGAGGACAGCTTTGCGCAGCTCCCTTGGATGGAGTTGTTTCTACTCTCAGTTCTCTTGAAATTCTCTTTTCTTTTGTCCAGTTGTCCTTGTGAAAGGTACAAGATACTGCATCTTCTTTAGAAGATAAACTTATCAAACTTTTTTTCCTCTCCCACCACAGCTTCTAAAATCATTCTCCCAGCAGATGAGCCTGGGGGAGTCCTTAACCTGGCCAAGCGTAGTGTTTTGCATTAAAAACAACAAAATGTTTCCCGTATTTAGAGAGCTTTGATCTTTCTCAAGACTTAATGTTTGCCTGAAGTCGTACTTCTATGGTGAACTCTATGGTTTTGGTTTTATGCTTTATCATACAGGGAACACAGTTTATTACAGATCTGCAGAAAGTTCAGGTTCAATGGAACTTGTGTTACAGATTAGTATTTGAATCCAAAGTTAAATGAAGAAAGCACAAATACATTCTTAACCTCCAGACTTGAATCATCAGGTTGCACATTTTTTAACCTGGTTGAACGGTGGGTATGGGGCAAGTCTGTCTTAGTCTGTTAGGCAGCCCTGTGGTTGAAGGTGTGAAATTTGAATTCGGTAGCTATGATCATATTCCTAAATATTTTTAATGGAGAGAGAGGAAGTCTTTTTGCAGTTACACTGTGTGGCGTAGATTTCATCTAGAACATTTCAGATGTATTTTTTACGACTAAAATACTGTTCCTAGAAGTAGGAGGATGCTTTAGAGACCATATTCAGATTGCTTTTGAGCAAAGAAAAGGGTTTTTTTTCTACTGTATTTGTTTAAGTATTTTGAGGGTGGTGGATATAATAATACAGAATGAAGCATATGGCTTCTGAAAGTTGTTTTTGTTTCTTGTTTTTGGTTTTCAATATTAACTGAATCACTGCTAATTTATTGTGAACCCTTGACCGGTATCTCGTATTATCACTTTGTCTATATTTCCTTGTATTTGAAGGCTATTGCTAATTTCTTTTTTTTTTTTTTTTTCTTTTTGCATTTGCATTTTTCCTTGATTTTCAAACTTGCATGTTGTCTTAGGTGCAGTTACAGCAACATGAATCTGAAAGGAAACCCTGCTCTACTGTCAGGCTGTACATAATACATTGTATTTGAGAAATTCTGGTCCATGTTTTTGATGGGTTATACCTCAAGGGACAGATGTCTTCTCTTCCTGGGTTTTTATTTCAGCTGTCAGTCATGTGTTCTTCAGATCATTGACTTATGATCCATTTTGAGACTGTCGTAAGTGGAGCCAAAGCTACTGATGTTAACTTTGGGTGACTAAGTGTGACCAGTCCTGCACTTCGTAGTCTTGTGCTTCACTTTCTTTTATTAGCCATTGAATGAATTTCTGAGTGTTTTTGACATGGGATAAGTGCCAAGTCTGAAATTCAGTTTAGAGAAAGGTTGAAATAAGTTTTATGAGCTTGGTGAAAGCAAGTTAAGGAATATGAAAAAGTGGGATCTGAGAAGACCTTGTGGTTTCTGATACGCTTCTTGATGTCCAGATAGTACTTGAATACTGCAAGTATAAAACTCCTTGCAACTTTATACCTATATTCCTGTTTTCATTGTTTACCATTTTACCTGTTGATGTAGTAGCGTATGGTGCTGGATTTAAAGTCCCACTGACTTTTCTCCTGCCTGATTTAATTGAAGATAGACATGCACTTGATTTTTCTTTATGTGACTGTCTGAGCAGAAATGCTAGAGTTGTCCTTAATGAAGCTTGTGGGGCTTTTTTGATAACGGCTTTTCTGTTACAGGGCTTCCTTCCCTTTTTAGTTCAGATTGGCCAAGGTTGGTAGGGGCTCTGAAGGTCATCTTGTCTCCCTCTGCTCAAGCATGGCCACCTGCATCAAGATGTCTGTACATCTTCTGAATGTCTCCAAGGATGGAGACTCCTTCACCTCACTGCACGACCTGTGCCAGTGCTCGGTCATCCTCACGGTATAAAAAGCATTTCCTGATGTTCAGAGGGAACCTCCTGTGTTTCAGTCTGTTACAGTTTGAGAAACCCATAACAATTTATTGTCATTTAGACAATTAGATTGTCATTTAGACATTTATTCTATCACCCGGCGACCCTTCCACACCCAGGAAGAGAAATCAGGGGAAAAAAAATCAAGGAAACACAAGGGTTGAAATGTAAACAGATTTAATAGGATAAGATTAACAATATATGTTATGATTAACAATAACACTAAAGAACCAGTATTGATCCCAATACTAATATAAAATCTACAAGAATTATACTCAGACAATCCTATCAGCGGGAAGCTGTGCACTCGCAGCAGGGGACAGCAAATGTGGGACACTGGGAGGAAGGCTTGGGGGTCCAGCAGTGGGGCAAGAAGTTCTCTGGACCACTGCCATCAAGGGAGAGACAAACTATGCAGCAAACTTTCTAATTTATATGTAATGTGACATTCATCGTATGAAATAATGTTGTTGGCCAGCTTGGATCAAGGTCCCTGGCCTCCCTTCTCCTTGTCCTTGCACCTGGCAAGGCTTGAAAACACCGAAACCTTGAATCCCAGAGAGTCTAGCTGGCTATGACGTACAAATGTAGACACTACAGTCTTCTAAAAGTGCAGTTTTCCTAATCATTAGAAGATAAATAAGTCCTGTATCACTTGTACCAGGACACACTCTGCTCATTGCCTCTGGTCCTGTCACTGGGCACTGCTGGAAAGGGCTTGGCTCTCTGTGGGTACCTTCCCTTCAGGTATTTATATATATTGGTAAGATACCAACCCTACCCCCAAAAAAGCTTTCTTCTCTAGGTTAAACTATTTGACATAATAAAATCTGTAGTTCTTTAGGCAAACTCAGGGCCATACGTTCTTACATGCCTTTGAGAAGGAGGTGGATTTAGGATTGAATTTAGTAGGGGTGGTGTTAACAGTAGTTCATGACTCTTGATAGATGGAGACGTGGGTGGGATTGGGGTATGTGTTTAGAGAAAGTACTGTGAAAATGTAATAAGATGCTTGTTTTAAATCCAAATAATTTCTATGTTTGCAAATAAGGAGCAATTGGCTGTCTCAGCTCTAGCTGGAGTGAAGACTATAATTCAGCAGTTCTGTGAGGGAAGAAACAGGTTAAACATTTGATTGTCTGACACTAATAAAATTGTCCAAGTCCTGTATTATATTCTCTCTAGGAATTGTGTGGATTGTAAATGATGGTTTAATGTACTACAGTGTTCTGGAAAGGTAGGCTGAGTTCTTATTGTACTTCTGCATGTTGAACAGTTAATTTTACAAAGCTTTACGCATCAAAATTTATTTTAAAAAGTATTTCTAATGAGAGTAAAGGCAAAACTTTGGAGAATTACACAAGTCCTGGTAAATTAGAAGTGAATGGGATCAGACTGTTTTTCCTCCTCTTGCAAACCCAGCCTTCCTCCTCCAAATCCCTAGGACACCCACAACTGTAGACAAAGGTAAAAATAAAGTTAGATGGTTAAAATTACTTCAGAGTTAGGGGTGTCGAATCTGAGAAGTGCTGGGACGGCTCTTTTAGTACAGTCCTCTGAAGTGAAACATCCATGAAATTTAGTTTCTGCTAGGAAACCTACCTCAAATATTTATATGACTTATCTCCCTTGCTGATTCTGTTGAATGCTAGGGGGACTTGAGTACTACAGTCATGGGAGAGAGAGGAGCAAAGGTGTATAACTTGTATTTCTTTACAACAAATAAATCCATTAAAATAACTGATCAACAGAAGGCGTCCTGAGCATTTCCCTAGTTATGAAATGACTGACCTATTATAAAATATGAAGAGCAAGAAACCACAGAACCATCCCTTTTCAGTTGATTTTAATATCTAAGCAAAAACTGAGTACAAACCCGTATTTAGTGACGCATCTTAACTTGCAGGCCAGAACAAGCAGGTTTTGAACATTTGAGTCAGGCTGTGGTAACTAAAACCTTTTCCACCTAGCAAATAACAAGTAGCTCTTTGGGGTTGGAGCTGAATGTAGGAGAGAACAAACGAAAGACTTTAGCAACTGGAGTCATCATCGTTTTCCTCACCAGGACCTTGTTAAGGAGTAGTGGGTGGCCAGGAACTGGTTTTATGGTTGTAAGTGCCTTTTGTCGACAGACCCTGATTGAAGAGCTGGCATGCAACTCTTCCCCCTACTTTCAGTTGCTCTATGCTGTTGGATAAAAGTTAGAATCAGTTGTTAGTATGTCCTTTTTATGGTGCGTTCTGTCCATAACTCAACTGACATGTCCTAATGCACTGTGTAAAGGGTGAGGGGCAGAATGAGTTGCCTGTGGAGGAGGAGGAGGAGGATGGGGCTTGGGGGTACTTACAAGACAGGTTTGGGGTGGGGGAAAAATGGGGGAAGTGTTTGATATTCTTGATCTGATATGATGGTTGCTACTTTGATTTGTTTGTTCAAATTATCTGGAGTCTGGCTCGTAGCAGCAGAAATCAAATCATTAATGCTGGGGAACCTTAGGTGTGTCTTTACAAGCAAACAAACAAAATTTCTCCTTTGATGAACTGCACTGAAAGTGAGTGACGAAGTAATGCCAGGAATGATGGGCCCTGGTGGAATACTTGGGAAGGAGGAAGGGGTCTCTCTTCTCCACATCTCTTTTGGCTGTTAAATCTGCTTGGTGAATTACTTGACACTGCAACTATGTTTTGGTCTTTTGAACTCTTGTTACTCTGTTAGCCTGTAGCTCCTGGAACTCGGTAAAGAGCAAGATTGTTTTGCATCTTATATCTCCTGGTATTCCCCTAAATGCATTCTTGTTCTGCATTTATGGTTATGGGTAGTACGGCATTGACGACTTGCCTTTGTTACCAGAAGTTTATATGTGAACAGACATGCTGTGAAATGCTGTGTAAGTTTTTAAGGTAATCTCTTTGTTCTTTTTAAAGGGAGAAATGTTGAAGGGGAAGAAGGTAAGCTGTCTCTTCTGGCACTCTAGTGGTGGGGAAAGTTAACTTTGTTTAGAGATTTACTTAGTCCTTCTGTTGAGTAAAATGAGGCAGTTGCTACCTCTTACATTTCCTAAAAAATCTCAGACTGCTCAATTTCTCTGCCAGGTGAAGTGACCTCACATAAGCATAGCTCAAACACTGTGCTAAACTTTGCTAAAATGTGTGTCTAAATGCTACTTATTTTATTGCAGTTAAAACCTAAAACCATTCACCTGAAGACAACACATAAGAGATTGAAAATAGAGCTTTACACTGGGTTCATTTATCTAAATATGTGTTTGGGTATTATGACTCTAAGGTAATTTATACTGGTATGGCATTTATGGCTGGAGAGGTGTGGAGCTCTGCTTTCTTGAAATCTTAAAGACCAGCTTGGAAGAAGTGGTATGCTTAGCTCTTCCAGGACTTGTTGTGAATTGACCTTCAGTCAGGTTCTGGGATGTGCCAAAGATTCATGAAATACTGACAGTATTTAGCCTCTGTCACACTTCTCAGAAGTCATATTTTTAAAATGACCCAAATTTCTAATGAAAAGGAAAAAAAAAAGTGGAAACATGCCCCCAAATTTCTTTTCTAAAAACTGTATAAAATTAAGATTTTTATTAAGAAGTTCCTCAAAAGCTCATCTTAAAAAAAGATGCTGTGAGTATTTTCCAGTTGTATTTAAGTCCAAAACATTGCAGCTCCACAAGTCTCAAAGTTAACCCAAACATTGTCATATGTTTTGGAAACTTAGGCTTTCAAGTCTTTTATAGCAATGGGATATCTAACTAAATCTCTGCAAGAGTTCAGCCAAAGAAATACTTGTTTACAGCATGAGAATTAGTGTACTTCTAACTTTTAAACAACAACTTGCATCTAAGACATATTAAAATATCTGCTGACAAGTGAGTTCCATATAAACGTTTATTTATTTTTAGTTGCCTCTGAAGTAAAATTACAGCCTTTTGTGGATTCACATTACTGTGTAAATTGGGCTTTTTTTTTTTTTTTACTCACCAGGTTTAATCCTGGTTTTTCTTCTCACTTAATGTCTTTGAGTTCCTTGGCCTCTTTGCTTTATTCCTTTTTTTACTTTGTTAGGAATTGTGATAATTGAATTGAACACAAATGTGCTTGCATATTAGAATATACATAAAAGTCTAACTGATCATCTCTGATATGGAAGGCCTTACTCTTGGTGCTTCATGTTCTGGGAATTTTCTGTGTTATATTCATTGTGTATATAATATTTGAGAACTTAGACTGGTTTTAAGGGAAGTTATGTCTCTGGGTTTGGGAATGAGATAATCTATTTAAACATGCTTTTTCCTTCCCTTTCTCCTATCTCTGGCAAAAAATTCTGAAAAGAGGACAAAATATTTTTTTTGGATGTATTTGTAGGTTTTCAAATCGACTTTCTTGAATAAGTGGAAGTAAGAATTTTACTCTTTAAGGAGCTGTGGTTCTCAGCAGTTGCATGTATAGTCAGCAATGTTTAAATCCAGTGTATTGACAGCTATTTTGTCCCATTCTGTCAGTCTCTTGTGTTTGATCCTGCAAAGAAATTCCTGTGTTCTCACAGTAACTTCTGTTACAACATGGCAGGGTTCTTTTGGGATATCAGAACTAAATTCATGCTAACACCTGCTGCAGAGTTTTAGAGCACATCAACAAGGTTAGTAAGTAGTGTTTTTCAAATTTTAGATGTGGGAAAATGGAGGGACCAAAAGGACAGTACCTACTTCAAGGAGGCTTATATGCTTTCAAAAAAAACCTCTCTAAGCCCCTGCAAAACTGCAAGTTATTGTGTCCTGAAGGTGAGACAGTGAGAAGACTTTTAGTAGTTTATTTTCTTCTGCTTACAGCTACCCTCTTAACCGTGTATGTGTCTTGAGATTTTTGCTTTTATCAGAGGAGGCATGTAGAATGACAGGTTGCGTTTTCCCTTTTACAATTTTTATTTTCACTGTATTGTAGTGAATCAGATTCTTGTTACTGTTTTTCAAAAAGCCATGCTTTGCGCAGCTCACTCGTTGAACTTGAAAAACAGTCTTCAGGTGTTAAGTGGAGAACACATTTAAGACATCATACTGTGCATTTTAAACTTGCCTACTGTTGGTTTCTCAATTTATTTGCAGTGTCATCTTGGCTTTTACAGCAAGTGTGCTTAACTTGCTGTCCCCTCTTTTCCTAGAATTTTTACATAACATTCCATAAAGGACTGAAAATTATTATTGTGATTAAAAAGCTGTTACTTAAGTTTGTAAATGCAATTCTTAAAACTTGTCATGTTTTATCTTGGTTGCTTTTGCTCATCCTTTGCTTGACTTCTGTGTACATACAGCTTTTGGGATTGCTCGGAGAGAATTGATGTTTATAACATGTCTGCTGCTGAAAAGGTTTAAAGGTGGTCATTGTCAAGCCATTTGTTCTGTGAAGTTTTTATAGGTGTAGTATGATCTCAAAATCTGATATGTACTATTTTAATGCTGTTGCTAGAGCTGAACCCAAAAGTTAGGAAAATGTGGGTTCCAGGTGCAGTCTCAGAATTCACGTATGTACTTAGGGTGAGGTGCTGCAACTAATTTAAATAAGCTAACTGTTTCAGAAACTAAGACACAAGGAGCGCAAGACCACATTTCTTTCAAAAGTGAGTACTTAATCTTTCAGCAGAGTGCTTGGTCTTTTAGACTGATGTTAAAATGGACAGGTGACTAATCTTTTTGGGATGTTTCACAAAACAGATTTTCTACTTGGGCATTTTAATACTGGCTTGCACAGTGTATAAACCTGGCATACCCTGTGGAATCAGGGGTAGTACAGCACAGTAATAAATAACCTAGCAGAATACAAAAGTGTATTTAGAAGGGAATGTAAGCTTTAAGAAAGTAAGTAAATTAATTTCTGTGAAAATAAATTTCTTAATGGTGTATCAATAGGAAGGAAGTGTTGAAGAAAAACTTTATTTACTTCTTCAGATTTTGCAGCCTTTCAGAAAAAAAAAAAAGGATTCTTTGCACTTTTCTTCAATTTTTTTAGAAGCTAATCTGGCTTGGAAAGAAATGGTGGAGGAGAGAAAGAACCTCCTAGTGGAGACAGAGAATTTACAGCAGCCAAACAACAATTTAATTAAAGTCAGGCCAGACTTGCAGAAGGTGGTAAAGATGGGGAGGCTGGAACGGTGACTGTGGGTTTTAGAAGAAGCCTGTGGGTGGTTCCCCCCAACTAATGTTGGAAAGAAAATAAGTGCTAAATTAAGTACAATAAAACTTTGGGCAATTTGACATCACATGTGAGCAGCTTCTCACTTGTGTATTTTCATTAAAAAGGTTAAGAAGCTAACTAAGAAGTGGGAGATTAATTTCATTTTGCTTTTTTCAAATTAAACACAGAAGAACAGCCTGGATGACTTTATTCCTGCTCTTAGATTTGAATTCTGTGTGGAGGTGTTGTGGTTTGGGCTGGACTGGCCACTGAGTGAATGAATGACAGATGCTCTCTTTAACCTCTCTCCCTTCAGAGGGAGAGAAGAATGAGAGAGACTTATGGATTGAAAAAGAAATCAAACTAATTCAATGAAATATTAATAATAGAAAGAAAAGATAATAATATCAGAAAATGAAACAATGAAATGTAGACTACATGTAAAACCAGTATCAAGCTCCCAGAATGATGATCCCTTCACCGACAGGCACTGGGAAAGTCCCAGGCTGGACTTGGCGATGGAGGGAGCTGAATTCCAAAACTGGATTCAGGAATGCACAGTTTGGGTGAACAGAGTTCCTTTCAGTCCTCTTTGCACATCAGCCATTGAAGACAGAGGCTGACCACTTTGATCCCTCAGCTTTTATGCGGAGCATGGTGCAGATGGGATGGAATACCCTGTTGGTCGATTTGGGGTCACCTGTCCTGCCCACTCCCCCCCACAGGTGTGACCCTTCTGTGCTCTTCTGCTTCCAGCCCTCCAAGTTGTTACCTAACGAAGTGAGCTGCCCTTGGTTGTTATAGCAATAAGTATAAGCAACAGCCTCTCTGCATACCGTTCTTTGGTGTTAGTTATAAACATCAGATGTTATCACTCTGAAAGAGGACACTGTCTGACAAAATACATCATTAGTTTCAGATACTGCAGTTAGTTAGAAGAGGCTTAACTGAAAAGTAAAACTACTGAAAAAAAATCCTGGTTCTCTTTTACCTCGGACCAGGACAGGAGAACTTTTTATTTACCTGCTCTTTTCTAGTGTGTTGTACATTTGAAGTTGTGAAGATTGTTAATTCTTCATCTCTTTGGATAGTTTGATATCGTTTTGGTGCAGATCAGATAGACCTAACCTCACATAAACTTCTAGAATGACAGAACAAGAGTCAGTGAATTTACACGAGACCAAGTTGAGAAATTGTGATCGTGAGGAAAATAATGCTCAAAGTCAAGTTGGAGAGCTTGGGGTATAAATAAGTTTTCTGATTTAAGCAGGTCAAGATTAGAATTAGTATCAAAGGAAACTACTCAAACCCACCTTGTTTCAAGCTAGAGGTAATGCTAATAATGGTTGTGACTGTAGAAAGAGCAATTCAGAGGTGGTAGAGAAATGAGAGTGATCTCTTAACGGCTTTCATTTCTCAGTGCTGTTTCTGTGGCTGCTTCTCTCTGAGCATCCCACATGATAAGCATCCATCATATTAGAGAAGTCGTGGCAGTCTGGTGAAGTTTCCACTGATTGGAAAAGGGGAAACATAACCGCCATTTTTAAAAGGGAAAAAAGGAAGACCCAGGGAATTACGTCCCAGTCAGTCTCAACTTTGTGCCCAGGAAGATTATGGAGCAGCTTCTAGAAAGTCTGCTGAGATCCACAGAAAGTAAGGAAGTGATTGGTGACAGCCAACATGACTTCACTAAGGACCAATCATGCCTGACAAATTTGGTGGCCTTGTGCAATGGGGTTACAACATTGGTGGATAAGAGAAGGGCAACTGACATCATCTACCTGGACTTTTTGATGCTGTCCTGCAGGATATCCTTGTCTCTAAATTGGGCAGACATGGATACGATGGATGAGCCACTCTGTGAATAAGGAATCGTCTGGATTATCGCACTCAAAGAGTTGTGGTCAATGGCCCAATGTCCAAGTGGTGACCACTGATGGGTGGCATTCTTCAAGGGTTGGTATTGGAACCAGTGCTGTTTAGCATATTTGTCAGTGACACACAATCATGCCTGACAAATTTGGTGGCCTTGTGCAATGGGGTTACAACATTGGTGGATAAGAGAAGGGCAACTGACATCATCTACCTGGACTTTTTGATGCTGTCCTGCAGGATATCCTTGTCTCTAAATTGGGCAGACATGGATACGATGGATGAGCCACTCTGTGAATAAGGAATCGTCTGGATTATCGCACTCAAAGAGTTGTGGTCAATGGCCCAATGTCCAAGTGGTGACCACTGATGGGTGGCATTCTTCAAGGGTTGGTATTGGAACCAGTGCTGTTTAGCATATTTGTCAGTGACACAGACAGTGGGATTGAGTGGACCCTCAGCAAGTTTGCTGATGACACCGGGCTGTGTGAAGCGGTTGACACGGTGGAGGGAAGGGATACCATCCAGAGGAGCCTGAACAGGCTTGAGAGGTGTGAACATATGAACCTCATGAAGCTGAACAAGGCCAAGTGCAAGGTCCTGCACCTGCGTCCAGGCAATCCCAAACACAAATACAGGCTGGGTGGAGAATGGACTGAGGAGAAGGACTTGGGAGCGTTGGTGGACAAGAAGTTCAACATGAGCTAGCAATGTGCACTGGCAGCCCAGGAGCCAACAGCATCCCAGGCTGCATCAAAAGAAGTGTGGCCAGAGAGTTGATTCTGTCCCTCTTACTCTTCTTATGTGAGACCCCACCTGGAATACCGTTTTCAGGTTTAGGACCCCCAGCATAAGAAAGACATGGACCTGTTTGAACAGGTCCAGAGAAGTGCCACAAAGATCACCAGGGGGCTGAAGCACCTCAGCTCTGAAGACAGGCTAAGAGAGCTGGGGTTGTTCAGCCTGGAGAAGAGAAGACTCCAGGGAGACATTATAGCAGCCTTCCAATACCTAAAGGGAGCCTACAGGAGAGGTGGGGAGGGTATCAATAAGACAAGGGGTAATGGTTTTAAACTAGAAGAGGGGAAATTTAGATTAGGTGTTAGGAAGAAATTCTTTCCTGTGAGGGTGGTGAGACACTGGAACAGGTTGCCCAAAGAAGTTGTGGATGCCCCATCCCTGGTGGTGTTCAAGGCCAGGCTGGATGGGGCTTTGAGCAACCTGGTCTGGTGGGAGGTCTCCCTGCCCAGGGCAGAGGCATGGAACAGGATGATCTTTAAGGTCTCTTCCAACCCCAGCCATTCTATGAGTCTACCTAACAATCCTTGAAAAAGGATTCAGCGTCTCACAGTGTTTCACTTTGGAATGCTAAGTTGAACCAAATGGCTAGAGTTTTTGCCAAGATTTTATGCACAGTAAAAGCATAAGATTGTGAAGGACAGAACCTTGAATACCACCTCAGAAACTGTTGTTTCTTTTCCTCCTCCTGGAACTTTATATTCAGTCATATGTGTTGCAGCGAAAAAATAGGTTTTTATTTTGGTGGAATCTCCTCTTGCCTAAGATGAAACTTGAGAAATATAATCTGGGGGAAAATTATAGAAAGATGATGTAGACAGTCTTGCATTATTTAAGAGTTTTTTTTCAGCAAGACTCCTGGTTTTCTTTGGTTTTCTGGATACATGAGCATATCACAATGATGTGTACTGCTTTTCTTCCCTCAGTGTCTAATTAGTTTAAGGAATAGGGCTCTGTACAGGTGCAGTAGCAATACCTGAGCTCTTTGGTGTTGCTGTCAAAACTCTGAAGCTACAATAAAAAATCTGATATCACAAGGTTTTTATCACATTTTATAGAAATGGCCTTACTGATTACTTAGTGCACTTGCTTTTATATCACTTGTGGCTTGTAATTTAACCGTTGCTTTTTGTTTTGAGTTTTGATCTGATGAGTGTTGCAAGTCCAAATTAATCCCCCCCCCAAAACTTTCTTTGTGGTGGTGGCACTTCCTACTTTGTTCCTTGTTGTCAATTTTAGTGTGAATTAACTAGGTGCCCTTTTTTTTGATGTAGTTTGGGTGTATTTCCGCCAGCGCGAGAACGTAACAAATGTCTCTGCTCTCGCTCAGCTATTTTTAGTCCTGTTGCTTGTATCTGTTTCTATTCAAAGAATTCCTTTGGAAGGCGTTCCAGGAGAGTGTGGTTCAGCAAGGCGGGAGGGAGCCAGAGGGGGCAGGGAGAGCACAAGTGCCAAGTGTGTTCGTGATCTGGCAGCGAGAGGTCCGACGTTGAGTGCCGGTTCCTCTGTGCCACCTTGTTTACAAAGCCAATTCCCCCTTCTGGCTATTGTCCTGGTTGCGTGGCTCCCAGCTTGTGTTAGCTATTTCTTTCTGTCATTTGGAGTATCCAGGTTTTAACTTCATTCTTCTTACTGGGTTTGTTTTGCTTTGTGAGCAGCATTTAGTTTTAGGGTATTTAGGTTTTAGATATGGGGTCTTGCATCAGAGTGAATGGCTGAAATGTGCATTTCTACAGTTTAATAGCCAAAGCTGACAGTTCCCAGTACTTGTCTTTTGCCCTGCTCCTGTTACAATTCAGCACCTTTTTTTTGTTCTGGTACCAGTTTAATCTGGATGTGTTTCCCTTGTAAGTTTTTTTTTAAAGTTGGTTTTGTTATTTAACAGCTGTTTGTTTTTCCTTTTTTCATTGTTGCATGAATTGCTCATCTTGTGGGTACAGCTAACTGTTGATTGTAATGGTAATGATTGATAGGGGGCTGACCCACTGAAAGTTTTGTTGTGTTTTTTATAACTGTTGTGACTTACAGTTGATACTATGGATGAACTGCAAAACTAAGGTGTCCCTGATATCTATCTGTCTGTCTGTCTATCTGTCTATCCCTGGTCTTGCAGCTCGTGTTGTATGTACTGGCAGAGCTCAAGCTTAAACTGTTCAAAGTGTCTAGCTGACATTGTCAGTAGAAGTGTGGGGAATAGCAGTTTTGAGAGAAGGCAGTCACAGTTAATAGAGGAAGCTTATGCGTCTTCTGCAGCTTTAGTGGTGTACTTCAGACTTATCTGAGATGCTTTGGCTCCTTAAATACTTTTTTATTTTTTTCTTATAGTATTGATAGCTTAACCAGAGTGTGACCTGAGATTATGTCCTTCCATGTATTCTTTGAAGAGAACATCTATAACTTGTTTAGTTCGTACTCTGCAGCTGTTTTGTCACCTACATATATATACGCGCGTGTGTTCGCGGAGCTCAGCCGGGCTTTTAGCTGACCCTGGAGTTCATATCAGATAGACTGGATGGCTGTGCAAATTATTACAGTTTGCAGAGGCTTTGCCTTGTGATTTTTTTTGGTGGAGGGAGCCATCTGAAGAACTTCCAAGGCACCCAGACCTGTCTTCTCCGACAAGTCTTTCTGGATTTTCCCCTTTCCCCCTTGGAGGGGCTTCTGTGAGTTTTGATGAGCTGGCAGAGGGAGCAAGCCTTCACAAGGCAGGGCTGTTGATAGGTAAAGGGTGGATGTTTAAGTGTATTGTCCCTGTGAAAATGAAATTCAAAAATGATCAGCAAAAGCATGGAATATTTAGTTGTGGGTACAAAATCATTAAAGATTGCTTTTGGTGTCTAAATTGCTTTAGGGTAGTTTCCATCTCTACTTTAATGCCCGACACTGAATGTATACAGATACTTCTGTGGCTGGGGGAAAGGACTGTATTCTAGATTACCATAAACTGTGTTAGTCAGGCTGTCCTCATGTTGGTTGATTATAGCCTCCTCTTGTTTGGGTAGAAGCACTTCTAAATTTTTATTAGTGTATTCTTCACTGCTAATTGAATGATAACAGGTATCCAACAGGCTGGACATTAAGGAGTGTTCCTTGGTAAAGGTAATACAAGTCTCTATTTTCCCACTGGTGATCAAAAGAATATATATGCCATAAGATGGTGATACATTCAAGGTCACTCTGCTGGCAGAATCCCTTCCTGGGATTTTTTTATTTTTTAAAATGCCTGCAGGGTGTTTTTAATGTTTTTTGTTGTTGCATGAAGAGGGCCTGACCAGCTACACTGGATCCCAGAAAAACAAAACATGAAACCTCACATTTTACTGATGTTATAATGGTGCGTGGCTGCTGAAGTGCAAGTTCTTCCTTTCCTCGTGAACTTGATCCCTCTCCCTCGTGTCAGATTCAGCAGTTGTATAGCCAAATAGTTTTCCACTGGATAAGCTTATTCAACTGACTCACTGTTTTGTTTTTGAGGGTTTAGTTTGCTCTTGGGTCAGCTCACTGAATCGACTCCCTGTGCAGCTGTGTGATCATTAGTCTCATTGAAGGGAAACAGCAATATTAAGCGGTTAAGGAATAGGGGAGCAGGAATGCCATTTCTGGTGACGGTTTGCAGTTGTGTGGTATCAGATGTGAGCTGAAACTTGATTTTAATGGAGTGAACTGTTTGGGTTCTACCTGCACTATGGATTGAACTTTGAATAGACATCTGGGTCTCAAATGGGAACTAAAACTCTAGTCATGTTTTTTTTGTCCCAAACTCTGTTCAGTTGTTCTCTACTTGTGTGTGACTTCAGAACGGTTGTGTTAGTTTTCACTGCAGAGGGTAATGATTTTCAACCCTGAAAAACCTGCTAGTTCAGTTTTTTCATCAGCTGCAATAAACCTTTCATTTTGTGAAGTACTAGTTAATGTTTTTTACTAGCCTCCTAGCAGTGTATAATTCAATCTGAGTATTTGTTGCAGGGGTGACCAGGCTGTAGTGCTGCTGTGTTGTAAGTTGTAGACACTGTGATACCCTTACACTGAATGCTATTCAGGAAACCTTAGGAGGGAAGACACCAAGGGCTTTACCTTTTCTGTTTTTCTTTGTTCAATTTTTTTTTTTGGGCAGACAAACCCAGAGAGATAGGTATGAAGAGGAGATTTGCAATACTGGTGCTTCTTCACCACTAAATGTAGCAGTGATGGAATAAACAGAGTATACTGTGTATTGACTTGGCTAGTATTTTCTTTTATCGCATTAGGGTAGAAAATAAGAGAGCAGAGAACTTGGAAATGGAGGTGTCCCTTTCCTCCCATGGCAAGAGGAAGTAGTGTGTGCATGGGTGTGTGAGCACCAGGAGCCACCTCTGAGCCACTGTGGTCTCCATATGCTTCCTAACCTCAGATACTGAGTCAGTTGACAGTTCAGGACAGCATGTGGTGTGGGCAGTGATGGGAATACCTTATCTCTTTTACTTTAGTAGCTTTTAGAGAGGATTCACATAAGAAGAGCTGTTTTGATGACAGGGTAAGGAATGAGGTCCTTCAGTCGAAGATGACAGGAACATGTATGTAATTTTTCTTTCAGGTCTTAGAATATAGGGATAGGCCAGAGCTTTAATTGATATACTGCTCAGCAGAGAAACATACCTCCAAAGTGAACTTGCTGTTGCCCCATCCTCATAGGTTCCCCATGATCGCTGCTTCTCAAAAAGAATTTTTATTTTCTATATTACATTTCTACGTGGATCAGTGCAGCCTTTTTTTTTTTTTTTTGTTGTTTGTCTAGTTTATGATAACACTTGTGGTCTGATCTGTGTTATGGCTAGTAAGGTCGTCTAGTTCTGATAGTCCTGAGAGTGGTGCTTAGATGGAAAATGACATGCAGCTAGTCTGACGGGGTCTCTGTTATTTGAAGTTTCATTACAGTCCGTGGTAAGTGCTGGTAACTAGTGCATCTTGGAGGTCCTTGCAAACAATTGGCTTATAATTAGTTAGGACAGGGATCAGGACTTGATTCTTTTTTGCATGTGGAAGTCCAGCTGGTTGCTATCTAAAATGCCACTTTTCTAAAACGAAGGCAGCAAAAGTTGAGAATAGTGACTTTGCAGATATTGATGCCTGAAACATAAGGTCAAGTGCTCTGAACCTTGTAGGACTTTCACTGTCTTTTGATTGTCCAGAATCACTCAGGAGTGTTGTCTCCTACTTTAGCCTTTTTTTTTTTTTATAGAATACCAGTGCAAGTTGAATTTGGAGGAAATTTAGATTTCTTCTGCAGAGTTTTCTGTATGAATAAGGGCACTTGTTGCCTCTGAAATCTGTATATTTATAAAGAAATGATGAGGGCAAGTTCGCTAGGTGTTGATTTGGTGTAGTTGGCAAGTTTTTCTTAAAGCTAGGGTAATAACCAGTGTATACTAAAATGTAAAACATGTCTGATAGGTAGACACACTGAGATAATAGCAAAGGTAGATATCTTGAGATTAGAATTTTTTAAAAATAATTTTAATTATATGATATGATATTAGCTTTCATGACTGAAACCTGTGCTATAGTAGAAAACGTACTCCGTTCATTTCCCTTTCCACATCATACTCTTTAGAGGTGCTCTGGATTCGTACCAGCCTTTGCCTGACTCTGGTCTTCTGAAGATGAGCACGTCTTTTTCTTTCAAAACAATGCTGTCTTTTTTTTCCTCAGTAAGACCTGTTTGTACATTTCTGTGTCTTCCTTTGTATAACACTTACTTAGGAATACTAATCTCTGAAAGGGACTTTTTTTTTTTTTCTCCTGGTAATGAGAAATTACTCATTTCTGTAGAATAGCATATGTTCTTAGCTAATTATAGATTTACTTGGCAGAATAATAATTTCAACTAACAACTCAATGGGTTTTAAGAAAGGTAGGTAAGAGCATTCACTTGTTTGTTTGGTACACTTTGCTAGTACAACTGGAAGTGTATATGTTAGTTTCTGTGTTTGTGCTGCCACTCTGGCCACCCCCAGCATTTCTTGGTGGTATTCTGCCAGTGATGCAGGTGTACTTGTGGCCATCAGTATTGTTCCTGTTTACCACAGAAGACTGTAAGGTTAGACATGAATCCTTCCAGGATCCATAAGCTCAGGTTCAGTGTTGTTGGCTTGGGGCAGTACAGACACTGAGTAATCAGCACTGCTCCTGAGGAACATCTGGCTCCTGCAAACTCTTTTCCCCTTTCAAGCAGTAATAAAAGTGGTGAGATTCTTTAGACAACAGCTCTTGAGGGAAGTGCATGGCATCAGTGCTTTGCAGACATGATGTCACATGACTTCCATACCATTAAAATCTAGACGCATTGTACATGTACAGCAGTCGTGCCGTCATGAGGTAGTGTCCCACAGCCTTTTCCCCCACCCTGTCATTGTGAGAAATCCTTGACTGAGTAGCTTTGTGATGAGAGTATAATAAAGCAATCACACTTTTAAGGTGTTCACAGAGATTTCTGCACAGTGTTCTTTGTCACAGCTCCTTGTGCAGAGACTTAAGAAAATAACTTTCTTGAGACTGCCTCAGGAAAAGAATTGAAACTGCAAATGTTTTGTTCAGCTGATGGAAGTGAATATTTAACTTCAGAAGGATTCTTGAGACTCGGGTAGTATTGCAGTGCATGGTCTGTCCCTGGAAGTTCAGCAATATATTTAGTGTGTCTTGCGGGGCTTGCCATCCTGTCAAGTCAATTTGTATTCTGTATATTTCTAGCTTTTCTGTCTGCTTTGAGTCTGAAAGGACTAGATTTCTTGCCAAAGGAAAGTTGAACAAAAGATCACAGAATGCATTATGATAGCCTTAAAGACCTGCTTTTTGTGTTGATATGCATTCAACTACTCTGATTCTTTGACTTCCTCTTTGCCTTCTAAAATCTGGAGCAAAAGCCCAACTAAACCTGACTATGTTGAATAAGACTTATGAAGACACTGGGAAAGTCTTTTCCCAAAAAAGTCTTTACTCTGGTATCTTTAGGAAAGTTGGGTGTTGAGATACCAATACGCAGGTACCGCTTTTGGAAGCTGGAATAATTGTTGCCATTCCATCACCAGTCTGGTGGCAACTTGTTATACAATACTATCTGTTATTTTTTTTTTTTTAAAGTAGAAGCAAAGACAACCTTCCTCTGGAGGAACTAGATTACATCAGCGGAAAAAAGGGTTTACAGCAGTCTCGTGCATCTTTTTTTTTTTTTAATTCTATGACTATTGTCTTTACACAACAGTTTTGGGAAGTCCAGTCTCTTCAATGATTTCTCCTCCTTTTTCCCTAGTGCTGTGGAGGGCGGTCTGATTCATTTATCTGTTTCTTCAAAATACAGTTGTTTTGGCTGCTTACTGGAGTTGTAATGTGTCTGCAAGGTCTCGTAGTAACTACTGGTGAGGGACTTTTGCACTGAGCCAGACCCTGACATGAAAACTGAAGCATCTGCTTGTCTGAGTACTTTTTTGATGTTTTTAAAGCAGGTTTTAATTAAGAGTTGTCTTCCTACCAGTCTCAAATATTCTTTCCTCATTTGATCTGCGGTTAAAAGTTCATCAGTTTGTGATATCCTGCTCATTGCTATGACAACAGGCTGCCAAACAGACTTTAATATGTGGAATTGGAGAGAATAAGGAGCTGCTTTGCAAGCAAGGAAATATTCTTGTTCACCTCCTTCTTATTAATTAGTAATATCCCACTTAAATCTCAAAATTTTAGTCATTATGGTAATTTGAAGGCAGTGGCTAACTGCCTCCCTTCTGCCTGCTGCTTTGGTACTCTAAAGTGTAGGTGTGGTAGGTTATGAAGCCTCAGTCTGGCAGGACAAAGGCATGCCAGTGCCAGGGAGGTGCCAGTTTTATTTTGAAAGCTCTCTTTATATCAATCTGCCATTTGTGCTTTTGAGAAGACTGGATTGTGTCTGAAATGGATTATAACACGTCCATGTTCGCTTGGTGGGGAGTATCAAACTGAGGGTGTTTCCACACTTGCCAGAAGCAGGTGCAATTCCATACTGCTGCCAGGAAGAGACTCTCACCTTCACTGTTTTTATGCTTCAGACCTGTTGCCAAATTGTGCTGCTCATTGGCTGCCCAGGCATCAAGATGAGGATCTTCTTTAAAGATCGCGTTATTCTGCTCAGGTTGTTGGGCTTGGTTCCCACCAGCAGACTGATCTTGCTGTGTTGCTTCTTCCCTCAAGAGTTTCAAATGTTTCTGTGCCTGTCTTTTTCCTTAAAGTATTAATCATAGAATCATAGAATGGTTTCGGTTGGAAGGGACTTTAAAGATCATCAAGTTCCAACTCCCCTGCCCTTGGCAGGGACACCTCCCACCAGACCAGGTTGCTCAAAGCCCCATCCAGCCTGGCCTTGAACACCTCCAGGGATGGGGCATCCACAACTTCCCTGGGCAACCTGTTCCAGTATCTCACCACCCTCACAGGAAAGAATTTCTTTCTCGGGTCTAATCTAAATCTCCCCTCTTTCAGTTTAAAACCGTTACCCCTTGTCCTGTCACTACACTTCCTGACACAGAGTCCCTCTCCAGCTCTCCTGTAGGGTCCCTTCAGATATTGAAAGGCTGCTATAAGGTCTCCCTGGAGCCTTCTCTTCTCCAGGCTGAACAACCCCAGCTCCCTCAGCCTGTCTTCATAGCAGAGGTGCTCCATCCCTCTGATCATCTTCATGGCCCTCCACTGGACCCATTCCAACAGGTCCATGGCCTTCCTGTGTTGAGGACTTCTTTCATCCTGAAAAACACGAATGGCTTAAACAGCTGAGACACAATTAAAATATGTGTTAAGAGAGCAGAAAAGACACAGTCCTCTTCAGGTACTACAGGTTGCCTGGGTATCAGAAGTGTAGGCTATAGTTCAGTGTGTGCTTTACAAACAAATGGAAAACTCTGTTTTAAGATGTATGTCCTGCCAACATGTCCAAAACATCGATTGCAACATTTTGAGAAACTTTGGTGAAATTAGATAAAATAGTAGTGAAATATGTCAGAATTTCTAGGTATCAGAAGCTGTGTAAAGATGATGTTAATTCAGAAATTATGAACAAGTTGAAACTCAATGGAGTTATGATTTCTCATCATATCTTAAATCACAATGGGCTAATAACAGACAATCATATTTGAAACTATTAGCATGTCTTTCAGAGAGGTTAGTGCTTTCTGTCATGTTCTCTGTTCATTTTTTTTTTCTTTTCTCATTGTGCTAGGTTCAAATCTTGATGAGCTGACCAATACTTAAAAAGACACACAGAGTAACCCAAGGGTCATTATTAGTGTATATAAATTTAAGTTAGTTTTTGGATGTTGACAGTCTAGCAAACCAGGCTTATAAAGCAGATTCTAACACAAAGAATAGAAACGGTTTCTATTGCAAACTCAACTGGAGGCTGTTTAAAATATCGATGGACAGCCACAACCAGATAGTCAGTGATAAGAATGGCACTTGGTGTTCAGAGCATCTCCACATCTACTTAATATTTTGCTTTCTGTAAAACATGTTGTCATAACCTTGGTTAATCTCTGTTTTGACTGTGTCTGGCTTTTAGGGATTCAGTGCAGTGCTCTGAAAATCTATATGTTCTGGGTCTTGGAAGACAACAAAGTTAGATTACTTTAAGAGAGTGGGAGACAGATCGGCTTTGGTGAATATATTCATAAAGCTGGAGAAACACAGTGTTCCAGTTCAGCTCATACTACAGTCAGTTCCTGGTAAAGGCAGGCCTTTTCTTGTTAAATATGTAAGAGGTCATGGAAATATTCTTTCTTCTCAGACTTTATTGAATGCTTTAACTAGCACATAAAGAAATTCAATGTTGGGGTTCAGTTTTGGTCAACAAAAATGTATGTCTAAAGTGAAGAAGAGATTTAGATGATAATGAGGTTAATTGTCCTTTTGGTTCTAGATAGGACTCCTGAGCATCATGAATTGATGTTTAAACTGAAACATCTCATTGCAGCTTTAATTGTTGAGTTCCCGTTACGTGTGAGTGCTAGTGCATGGCTGGGTATCACACATATCCTCTCCCGTACAGTCACAGCAGTTTGCTCAGTTTTCATCTGAGCCTTATTGTGCGTTGAACTTGGTGCTAGCCAGCTTGCACCGTAGCTGCTGCTCGTACAAGTTCCTGAGGCACATTTGTATGTTGGGGCTGCTTGCTTTGCTGCTTGTTTGCACATCATCTTCTGCCCAGATGCACCACTTGCCAGTTGTCATTAGTTCCCTAAATTTGCACTTCGAGTTCCCATGTCATGGGAACAGAAACAAGGCAGGTGACTGTGACCATTCTGGCCTGTTGAGAGATCTGTTTCCAGCAATCATAGCTACTATGAACCATACTTATCAATTAGCCTTATGTCAGATGCTGTACTAACACAGGAGGAATAATAACTTTCTTGTTTCAAAGGAGTTTTCTTGCTAGAGGATGAATGAGAATGAAAGCTGACTGCCACAAAGAAGATAGCAGTGATGTGTGTGTAGGATTTGGGTTTTCTTTTGGGTTTCTTTGTTGCTGTACAACAAAGTTATGTTTAAAGCAGGGTACCAGGTAGTTTTGTAAATAATTTCTGTAAGTATGAGGGAGAACAAAACAAAAATACTGGCTATAGAGGCTGGATTTAGCATCTATAATTTCTCTTATAAATGAGAGGTGAGAAGTAAAGTGGGTGTTGGACATAACCTCTGTATATGTGCAGAAAAGCAGTTTTGGTGGTAGGGAAGAGAGAAACTACCTAGTTTGTGAATGTGATTTTTGCATTAGCATTCTGAGTGGGTGTGAGAGTAGTTAAATTCCAGGCATCAAAACAAGGCAGCAGCTATTACAGAAATTTAAGGAGTCATATAGCTGAAGCTGAAGTTTCAGCAGAGTAGCAGGTAGAAGAGTCTGTAAAAAGACTGGAAAAAGCAGTGAGACATATCTGTTGTCTGGAAGTACAGATCTAGACAGATCCCAATCAGATGACAGAAATACTTTTTATCCACTGAATTTCCCCCTTTACTGTAAACACTGTGATAAATCCAATAATAGTGTATTAAAGCGACTTTTTCAGGAGTCTCTGCATAGAGAGTTTGTGGTAAAGGCAGAAGAGTTCAAGATACTGCATTTGTATATTATCTGCGTATTGAATCAGTACCCTGCCTTAACTTATGCTCTTTTTTTTTTTTTTCCCCCTTTCAGATTTTCTATTTTGTACATACATTGTTTTGTATATACTGTATATGATGACTTCGGTGGGCAGTGAACGTACCCGGGGCACTCGGGACAAAATGCAAATTTCATCCACACAGCCAACGCCACCACAGAAACAAGTTGTACAGGTATGTGGTACTGTATAATCTTCTTTGAGTTGGAAGTTAAGCGTGTAATGATATGCATATTTTCCCTAAGTCAGTAAAAACAGAGAAAAGACAGAAGGAAGAATCATGGTCTATTTTGGAAGAGCATGTTTGGGATCTCGGTTTAATGGTGGTAGTAATCCAGCATAGCGTTAAGTTGTTCCTGTATTCTTGTCTCTAAAGGAGCTTTGTGTTCTTCAGCAACATTTCCCATCAGTGAGGAATCCTGTGCCTGTTTTGGGATTTCTGTTCTGTGACCTCAGTGTCCTCAGATCTCAGCTCTTCCATATGCCAGCGTCATGATGCTAGAAGATTTCTGGTCGATGGAGGAATTTGGGTGGGTGGGAAAAGCTTCCTTAGATGCATGCTATGTTCTACAGCATGATTCAGCATCTCTGCAAGTCACAAAATCCTAAACTTCTTACGCACTATTCTCACAAAGTGAAATGAAGGTGGTTGCCTACTACTGGACTAAAATAATTTTGAGTATCTGCAAGATTAAATTAAGCTCTTAGCCCATTGTCTTGATTCTTAGCAGCAGAGTAGTCAAGTTGTGTGCTTGTCTGGGTTACAGAGAGTGCAAAATGTCTCTGCTCCTGGCAACTCATTATTCTCTTGTCAGGTACTTCCCAAAATTGGACCCAATTCAAAAATTACCTCAGTTCTCTGCTGGCAGAGTGCACCAATCTAGAGGTGCTCCCCTGGGAAATTGTATTTTATTGTTTTCTAGACTGATCTTTGACACAGAGGGGCTCCTGTTCTGTTTTGTACAGTATTAATTACGTGAGCACTAGCCCTTATCTCCTTGCATTGCAGTGCTTTGCATAGTGGTGATTCATGCTAATGTCAGGATTTAGAAAGTGACTTTAAACAGAAGAAGTTAAATTTGTTTTTGTTTTATAACACGTAAGGCTGCAGCTGTATAGTGAGCAGCTTGACAGAAGTAGTGGTTTCCCCTTTTTTAACATTTGCAAGACAACAGTGGAGTACTCTGCCCAGGTTTGGGTTCCCTGGCATAAGACGGACATTGGCAGAATGAAGCAAGTCCAGTGAAGAGCTGCTAAGATGTCCAGAGCACAGGATGACTGAGGGGTGGCTGAGGGAATTGGGTTTGTTCAGCCCTAAGTAGGCAGGTCAAGGTTTACGTTCTATTCAGTTACCTCATGAAAGAGTACAGAAAAGATGGAGCCAGACTCCTACCGGAGAGACAGTGGCACAAGTTGGGACACTGGAAATTCCAGCTGTTAAAAGGAAAAAAAAAAACAACCACAAAACATTTACCATGATTAAAGAGGTTGTGGGATCTCTTGTCTAGCCCCAGGCAGTTTCTCTGCTGGAACATGCTCTCAGTGGCAGGTTGCACTGAGTATCACTGGAGGACCTTTCCAGCCTATGTGATCATTGATTTTAAGCATTAGGTCTTACTGACCTCTTTCTGCATTTTGTCCTCTCATTCTACTTCATATATAATAGGTACTGGTTTGGTCAATTCAGGAGAAAAGATGCTTATTTAATATACAGCAGTTATGTTTCAGTGCACCGTATTTGTTTTATTGTTTAGATGGACCTTCCTACTTAGTCAGGCTTTACAGATCAGAAGAAATGTGTGGGATTTTACTGTTTAATCACCACTGATTCATTTTTCTGAATGTAGAATAATGTTGCTTTCCCAAATGGAGATTTCATTGTCATAATACCACATTGATCATCATTTAAGTTATTTAGGGAACTACATCATAGGCTTTTTGCATTCCTTCTGGATAATACAAATACCATTTTATTATAAGGTCTGTCACTTAATTTTGTGTTTTGCATACCTCTGTTTTCTGGTAGTTCAAAGTTGTTAGTTAAAAATTTCCTTCACTCTGTTACACCACAAAGGTAACATATTTTGTAAGGTCGAATGAAGTTTTAGGTGTCTTAATATGATACTATTTTCTTAGTTGCAATTAAAACTTAATTATGCTCTTTTATAGGATACTACAATGTTACTTGTAACGATGGTGCCTTAAAAATAAAGAACCACCACTTGCTGGCAAAAAACAAAAACATTTTGTGACAATAATTTGGTGTTTCTGTAGTAAACACATCTTGTGGTTTTTTGGTTGTTTTTTTTTCTTCTGAATCTTCAATTCCCTTTGGGTGTAATCCACTGGCATAAAAATAAGCAGTATCACAACTGCTTGTGTTTCTAAGCTCTCTGCTTACACAGGAAAACTGAAGATACTTTCACACATTTGATACTGTTAAAAAATTAATATTTTTTTCTTGTTACGTGGACTTGAAAAGAAGTTGGTCTATGGAAAAAATGAATCCTAATGGCTTCCTGTTTCTGATCAAATATGACACCATGTTTCGACAGAAATTACATTGTCTGAATGTTTTTACTCTGGATATCTTTAAAGGAAATACCTTCACTAGTTTAAAGGTTGCCGTGGGCCTGGGGAGGCTGAAGTTGGAGCAAGAAGATGGATCAACAAAGCTTAATTCCTGAATCCAGCAGACTTTGTGTTTTTGCTCTCTGCTGAGTTCTTGGCAGATACCAAGAGTGAGATCCTTCACACTGACTGGGAGGCTTTTGTGGAGGTGGCACCAGGGCTGGCAAGGGGAATTCCGGAGCATGCTCTTCTCTGTGTTGCTGACTGACGTATGAAGTTGTCAGCATGACACTTTGAAAATGTGAAGTAGCACAGAGTACTTAACTCTGTTAAAAACGCTAATTGTCTTGGAACATTGCCGCTAAGCACAGCAAATGTTGCTTCCCTCAAGGAACTGAGACAGCTGCAGTAACTTCTCAGAAAATAAGCAGCTGGTGGTGTATGGTGGAGTAATTTTTAGACTCTTCTCAGCATTTACTTTTGGCGACCTCCTCTAGAGCTTGTATTTCTGGTAAACTTGAAGAGCGAAGCTGTTTGAGGCTGATTAAGTATGAACTCATGAGGCACAGAATTTCACGTGCGTGTCCTGTGAAGTCGACAGGTGAGATTCAACCAGCTGCCCAGGATGAATCCTTTCTGTCAAGAATTTCAGTGGATGAGTGGTCCCCTTCTCAATGAAGAAGTCTTCCGCAGCACATCAGCTCGCATTTCAGGTCCTGGCTCTCTTCAGTATCAGCCTTCTGTAGCACGAGATGGAAGCGTCTTCTGTTTGAGCAGAAATCAAATTAGATCCAGGATCATGTAGCATAGAGTTATCTTTGAGTGCAGTTCCAAGTAGACTGCAAATGCAACACATGAAGATCGGCCTGTATGATGCCATGTTAGTGTTCCTGAGTTGCTTTCTCTCTGGGGCAGCTCCTATGGATTTTTTTTTTTTTTATTTATGGTACTTTACCGCATCTGTTCATTTCAGTCTTTCAGCTTTTGGAGAAGTTGGCAGTATAGATTTGTGGTCCAGAAACGTTACAGAAGCACCAAATATTTCTTCAGTAGCAAGATCCTTTAGCAGTTTTCAGAGACCAGTGTTCACTTATAAAGAAAATAAGTGCAGCTGTTTGTGGCCAGAATCTTGAGGCATGACTCAGTTTCTTTGTAAGTGCTCATAAAACTGCAGAGTCAGATTGTTGTTGGGAGAGTCGTGGAAGGTGAGATGAGCAGCAATCATCAGAGATGCGGTAAATTTAGAAATACTGTTGCCAATTTGTTATGATAAAACTCTTAACTCTGGTTAGACAGTAAATAAAAGTAATCCTATCAAAACGTAGGCTTCTGTGGTAAATTCTATTTTATTATATGGTTGTCTTGTTTATCTGGTGACCTTTTAACTGTGGTTCAAACACATTAGAATGTGTTGAAATTGCTTCTGTCCCAGCTAAGTTTTTAACTACAAAATTGCATAGAGGAGATATTACCCCCTTCCCTATAGCACCTTTGGGCTTGTTGCTTATTTTCTTTTTGAGAATCAGGAGGAAAAAAATATGTTGGCATTAGGAGATAATTTTAAAAATACGTGGTTACCTGTTGTGTATTTTACTGGATGTTTGCATTTTTCAGGCAACAGCAGAACAAATTCGCCTTGCTCAGATGATCTACGATAAGAATGATGCAGATTTTGAAGATAAAGTGAAACAAGTATGTTTCTTACGATACAGAGTTTTTATGCCCTGCTATAAGGTGCTCCAAATCTGGCTTACGTTTTGGAGCTAGAGCATCTGTTTCTGATTTAGATGAAATCTTTTCAGAAGGATGTAAGTTTAACTAGGAAAAGGTGCCCTTATTGCACTGTAAAGTCTGTTTACAAGAAATTGTGTGGTAATGTAACTCTGGTTGTATAGTTACACCTGTGTATTTTCCTTTGTAGACAAGCCTTTAAGCCAAAACTCATCTGTGCTGATGTTTCTTCCAGATTATTTCTTTCTAGTAAGGTCCTGATGCTTAATGATCATGCATTCAGCTTGTCTACATGTACATGCACATAGGAAAAATGTCACCTGTGTAAACTTAATTTGCTAACATCTTGGTTGTTTTTTAGGAAAAGTAAAAATCTAAATCATAGCTTAAAGGTGAATTGAAGTGTTATTTAAAAAATAAAAACCTGACCCCCCAAATCTGTGTATGCATTAAAAATGGTAGCATTACACTGTAAAAATGAAATCTGAAACCATTTCCTCTACTGTGCTGAGTTTCTGGTACAGAATAGCTCAGACTGTTAATTTGAGCAGTACTGAGAATCTGGATCCCTGTTGTGCTGTGGGTATCAGTGATTTTGTCCTAGCGAACACATCACGACTCACGAAGAACCTAGGAGTACACCCAGAAGGAGAGAACAATTAGCATGAATGCAGTATTGCAACAGGGGAGTGAATTTCTTTATTTCTTTTCCTTTGTAAAACCTCCTCTGAAGCCTTCTTAAGTTGTTCTTGTCATAAACTTGTTGTGTTACTGTGCCAGAAGTGAAGTCTTGTACTTCCTGAAGCCAAAGTACCTCCAACAGTAGTGCCTTTAGCTTTGCTGGTGGGCAGAATAAGAAGTTCTGCATAGGAAATCTCTCATATTTTACATTGTGCATGTGTATTTTGAACTCCTGTAGGTTTTTTTTTTTTTTTTTCTTTGAGTGAAGTTGCAGGATATGTCCTGTGACAGACCCTGGTAATTTCCATCCCACACTCCCCAGGGTGTGCACCGCAGCTCCATGGAGTATACTTCAGTACTAGGTCCCTTTAAGCAGCCATCGCTTATGCCTTTTTTGTGGCCTTATGCTAAAATGGATCAAGGGAGCTGATCTGGCTGAAAAATAACCTTTTCTTAGTCTGGATGTTTTTCCACATGGATCTGTTCTCTGCTGTGGCTTACCTTATATCTTTTATCACGCAGTGAGATAAGGAGGGCAATGTTTGATGGGGAGGGAGAGAGGATGATAGTGGAGCTACCCTGGCCTTTTACGTTTTTACCCTCATATACTGCTGTCTCTGGGGTGACAGCTTTTGCTGCAGGGAGAAATGAAAAAAAGAAAAAGGCGCTAAAGTGCTTTCTCTTCACTGCTGTTTAATTTGTGTTTCATCCTGTCCCTTGTCCCAAGCAGATGTGTAAAATGCAGATACTTTTATTTACGGTTTTAGTTTGCTCTGACACAGTAGCTATACACTTTCTTGGAATCTGTGGTGGTACTAACTTTTATTTTCTTATGGTGATAATTTAGATATTTTAACATGTCTGACTTTTGCTGCCAGCTTATGGAAGTGACGGGGAAAAACCAGGATGAGAGCATAGTGGCATTACATGATTGTAACGGGGATGTGAACAGAGCAATCAACATACTGCTGGAAGGAAGTTCAGACACGGTAAGGTTTTATTTTCATGCTAAACTGCTCTTTCTGTTTATTGCACATTTTTACTTCTAAGAAGCGATTGGGAAAGTCATATTTCAGAAGCTTTTGATTTCTGTGTCTCGACATTCAAGTTCTTTTGAAGAACGTGGAGACTGGGGCAGCTTCTCTACTGCATGCATATCTGAGAGTAGGGTGAACATGGAAAATGTTGTGGGTGTTCAGCTGGTATCTTGCAGAGTCCCCTGGCGTTTGTTTACACGCAGCAGTTTTAACTGCAGCAGAACTCGGTGCTCTGTCAGACACGGGCCTGTTTTATGCTGCAATGTTTGTGGTTATTCTGTCGCACCTCCACAACCCTGAGACCTGAGACTGTTTGCCACAAAGGGCAATCTTTATAAACTTCAAGGGCAGGCAGATGTTCTAAGATGCACAACTTCTATAGGAGTGCATTGCCAGTATTGAAGTTGGAGGAGGTTTCAGCATCTGAAAGTTAAATTGACAATGTTACTGATGGCAGAAGGGGATACAGCAAGTAGTTGCTCCTTTCACTGTGTTGCTTATTTGCATGACTTTATTGAAAAACAGGAAGAGGAGACTAAACAACATGTATATAACAACAAATACTGTCATTTAGAATGTTGCATGGAGCAATTTTTTATCTCAAGATACTGCCCCATATGAGGAAAATGCGTCTTGCTGTGGTTGAAGTTTTTGCTGGAGGGACTTCTTACAGTTTATCTGAGGCAGTAAACTAGATTCCGTCTCATCTAAATTGGGAAAGAAACCTGGACTTCCTTTCTTAATGGTGAACATTCAGTATTTCCTGTGATTTGTCAGGATGTGTACTCTGACTTATTGTTACTGAGGAAACTCGCCCCCCACACACCCTAAATCTAAGGACACAGACTGTTCTGACCAAGGGGACTTTCTTTTCTATCCCTTTTTCGTTTATAAGAGTCGGGGTCATCTAAAACACAGAAGTGTGTAATACCGAGTGAGCTAGTAGGGAGTAGAAGAGAGCATCTCACCTTGATTAAATTTGTCTGGGTAATGTGCTGGGGTTTGTTGTCTTTTACTTCTCATGTTTGCCATTTTCTAGTTAAAAATAGCTTTCTGGTTGATGAAGAATGTCACATGCTTTCTTACTTCGGCACATTGTTATAATTGATCAGGACATGGAAGAAGCTTTTTGAACTAATTTATCAATTGGAAGCAACAAATCCATATGTTCTGGTCTTTGGACAAGTCCCTCCTGAACTCACCGCTCTCTGTAGACAAAATTTAACTCAGAAGCAAATGCAGAGAACTTTAAGGGCTCAAGGAGGAAGGAGTATTAATTGAAGGGTCCTCTTCAGAGCATGAAGAAATTTATTCTTCTTCATGGAAGTTTGTGGGGTTCCAACTTGTGGGGTTTTTTAGAGGTGTTATACTCCTGAACAGTTTAATTGTGAATTTGATGTAAAGTTCTGAATGCAGATTCCTCTTTTTCTAGTTTCATTCTGCACTAGAAGTTGGTTTGGGTTTTTTTCATTTGTAAGATCTGTCTATTGAATTTGAAGAATTAGAAGGGCAAGGAGTGATAGCTAGAATGTCTGTTCATAGTTTATTTGGTACTCTGCCAGTTTTGTCTTTTTCATTTTTCTTTTTTTTAATGCTATGATCTTTAAGGCTTTTTGCTATGTGAGTGTTAGTCTTTATGAAAACTTTTCAGTTGCAACAGTTGTGACAGTCTGACTTTGGATAGATATAAAGGCTTGTGGATGAGAGTAGAGAAGGGCATGTTTCTTTGCCCAAGACTTCTGTTCATTTAACTTCCTACAGGTGTAAGATCCATTGTGTGTCCAACCATGTTTTACTTCCTAAACCTTTGAAGACAGAATGAAGGGGAGCCTTCAGATGATTATTCTCTCCATCTAAAATCATGCCAGGAAGAAGGCTTCCTATTTTGGAAGGTCAGGCCTGCAACTGTCATTTGGGTTGTCTCAGGCATCCTCAGCTGAAATTATGATCAGTTAGCTCCCTTACAAAAACAGACAGCTATGATAGTCTGTGGTGGATTCCCATGCTCAGAGGTAGCACCATCCCTCTGTCTTAAAGGACATCCCCAACTTCTCAAGGCTTTCTTCAAAATTGTATTGTGGGAAAGCATGGATCTGATGCTTTCATATTTCTTTTTACTGATCTTTCCCAAGTCATGCAAAACCTCACAGGGGTGAGGCTGCTTCCTCTTAAGCTTTGCACAGTCATCCAGTTTGGGGTATTTCTTAAAATGATGGGGGATCTTTTGGCACCATGTCCATCAATGAAATAGTAGTGCATGCTGAACTCCGTAGGCTTGGTTCCTCAGTTGTCAGTGCAGTTATTTTTCCTGCTGTGAAGCGTCTCTAAAGCTCTATGAGTGTTGTAGTGTATAATGCAGTTATACAGGCAGATGAAGCTGTCTGATAGTTACTGGAGGAAACAGTTCTCTGTTGCACAAATAGGATGGTGTTGCTCAAACACACAGTTTTGTACTTCTAATCCACACTGGCTGTGCTTCACCTACATAGGCTTTAGGCAGTGTAGCCTTCTATACTGAAGATGAAATTGAAAAGTGATTCCAGCCTTCTTCCTCACCTATGCTGTGGCAAAAAATGAGAGGGTAACCATTCTCTAGTACTTATTCTCTCAAAGGAGACACTGACATGTTGAGTTTATGCTTGGAAATGGCTTTGTTACCTGCTTTCTCAATAGCATTAGTTTTCTCAGTTCTAGGCAGTTTGGACTAGCTGGTCATTGCCTACCTTGGAGGAGCTTTCAAGTTGCTGTTGTCTGAATTGAGAAGTGATAGTGCAGGATACAAATACTGATAGCCAACCTTTATTGTTTGATGCAGGTGCCTGTCAGAGGTCATGGCTTTAGTGCTTCACAACTGATGCCCCCTTATTTGCATATGCAAATTTCCTGCTAAAATACTTTACTCCTAGTGATTGGGACATACATATAAATGTATCTGCCATCTTAATGGTTTGTGAATAATACCTTTCTTCTTTGCTTTGCAGCTATGGCTCGATAGACTAACCATGCAATTGCATAATATATGAGGTGCTGTGCTATTCTTAGCAAGTGTTGTAGTCATTTTATTTTCAGATCCTACAGATACTCCTATGGAGCCAATATGATCCCTGAATTTATTTTAAAGATGGAGATGAAAGCTGAAGCGTGATATTTGGACCTTGGTCCCTAGTGTTGTTTAGACGTAGTTTTTCCTGTATTTTACTGTGTGTGTTGAAATGTAGGTGTTAGGAGTGTATGGTCTGGCTTATCATGGCTTCAGTTTTTCCAAACTCTTGTTCTGCCATTCTGTCTCTTGGTGCTTGAATTTTAGCATGTCTGGATAGTGGTTTTTCTCCTGCCCTTCCCGTTAGGCCACATACATACTTCAATCCGTCTCTTGTTCAATGATGCTTATAAGTATTTTTTAATTTCCTTGGGAGAAAAAGATAGCTCTGCGCATCCTCCCTTGCTAGGTTATCAAGGTAGTTTAGAGGGAAACTGTTGCTTCCTTTGCAGATTTTCTGCGTATCTAGATTGTATCTAGGCTTCCTTGCACTGGAAGTCTGTTATATCCAGAAATATTTGGGATTCTTGCATTCCATAAGACAATCCAAATTCTAAAACTTGGTTCTTTATCATCTCTTATCAAAAAAGAGCCTGTGTTTCCATTTGTATCAGGGTAGTTTGCGAGATATTACCTATGTGACGTTATGCAAATATCTGTTTTTTTTCCATGAAACGGAGGGGTGTGAGGTTGAAGTATGGATTGAAAGACCTCTCTTCCTTTTTGACTTTTGTATCTAATTCTATTCTACCCAAATAGACTTCTTGGGAGACTGTAGGGGGAAAGAAGAAAAGCCTTGGAAAGGAATGTTCAGAAAACAAAGAGAACAGAGAAAAACGAGGGGACAGAGAAGTGAGTCGTGGACGAGGAAGTTCCAACAGAAGGGGAAGAGGAGGCAGCCGTGGCCGAGAGTGTACGTATAGGGGTTCATTTTTAAAGATTCAGACACTTTTATTGCAGGTTAAACTGGCTGAGTTGAGAGCAAATAATTAATGAAGTAAAGTCCATCTGAGCTATAGCTCAGCTCTGAAGGGATCATAACTTGTTTGTGTGACAGGTGTGCTCGATCTATGTGACTTGGATTTGGGATGGTCTGTGCTTGTTCAGAGACACTAAGTTTAATTTAAATTTCTATCCCTTCCTGCAAGATCAATTAATCAAAAAATTGTTATTCTTTATGTAAATTTTAGAATTTACTCTTTGTAAGATTGCTTGACAGCCAGTATGTTGCTGCACAGCTGTAGACTGTTTCTTTTAATGAAAAAATTATCCAGCTTTGACTCCATCTCCTTTTATGAGTGGGAGAACCTGAAGATGGTCTTATCTTCTCATAAGGGGAATGAAAAGACCCCCATCATTATTAATTTCTAACATGTATTACGTAAGCCAGCCAAAGGTGAGTTTCTACTGTGGGAAGTTTCTTTGTGAGTTGAAACATTTAAAAATTTGCTACAGAGTATGCAGGTGCAATGATACATCCTACTAAAGCAAACTGATGTTTCCAAGTTAGGTACCATCACATTAGATTACCATTGGTTAATTATTGCTTTTTTCATTTAAGTTTTATTAGCAGTGTCAAAGCTGTACACACTGCCTGTAAGAGCCGTAGACAACACTGGCAGATGAGCGGAGAAACCGGAATGAAAACAAATACATTTAGCTTTTCACTCACAAGCAGGAAAAAATATTTACAATATTAGCCAACTCTTCTAATTCATTTTTGGAATATATTCAAATACTGTGCCAGTGAAGGCATTGTGAATATTTTTAGAATACAGTGGCATCAAAATAGGAAAAAATATTAATAAAACCTGCAGCTATGCTTAGAACGAATCAAAATCAAATCCATCAAAATGACAGTGAGGGGCAGCATTTTTGCCAGAGCCAGATGCTGCGTGTTTCTTTTTGAAAACTAGGATTAAAGATTTTTCAGGTGGTTACGAAATATTGATGTTCTTTTCCCAACTTTATGTGCAAGCATTAATGATATTGTTGCTGTCGTTAAGAGAAGTTGTGCAGTACAAGATCTCAGCAGTGTTTTAAGTGGCCAGTCTTTTTGTTTTTCCCTTCAAAGAGTACATCTTACAGAGTACCTACTTAGGAGTACATCTTACAGAGTACCTCCTTAGGAGTTTTCTACATAATAGTTAAGTTGCAGTACTTTTCTAATGCCACAGCTTCACCAAGTTGTCATCCCTCTGATTTAAATACACAGGAGACTTCTTTTAAATTTCCCTGATTGTACAGAGATGTGGTCTCGGCAGACAGGAGAAGAGCTGGTGTTCTTGGTTATCTCTTATTCTTTCACTGTTGCCACCGGTGTGTTATCAAGGAAGTGTAGTATGAGGCAGCTGTATTTCCTACCTTGTTAAAGAGATGAGGCCATAATTATTTTAATAGTGTAGGCTGCAAAATACTGCACTTTTTTTTCTTCCCCCCCAAAAAAAACCCAGAAGCATGCCTGCTGAGGGACGTTTCCCTCTTGTTAGGTATTTTATTTCTGAATTATCTAGTGCAAAGTAAACATAACTTGCTTGTAGCTATGCCCCTAAAGAAGAGTGACTGAGATCTATTGACCAACCCACTTCAAAATCTTGCATTTTTGGAGGGGGAGGAGGTTCAGGTTAAGCAGATGGCTCTATTCTTGCATGTATGAGTGTCTAAAGCTTCTGTTAAGCTCTTCTCTCTCCACAGTTAGAGCTGAAGAAAATGGAGTGGACAACAATCAAGGAGACAGGCCTTCAGACCGTGGGAAGCGTGGCCGTGGGAGAGGTGAGGTGGTGACATTGGTTGGGGACTGGCACTGATTTCATGTCCTGAAGTGGAAGTCTCCCATATATTTTTCTAAACAGTCCTTTTACGCATTTGTTGGTTATCCTTTGATTCCATAAGCACTTCAGCTACCTTTAACTTAGGTACATGCCCCTTCTTTCCCCTTTCTGATGTCTTGGTCTCAAGAACAACATAAATTAATAGATAAAAATCATGTTTCTGTTAATCTGTATAGCAGGCTGGTGTGCTCTGGCTATGGAAAGTGGTTTTCCCAGATTGGCCTCCTGGGAGTGGGAGTACACTGGGCTCCTCAGAATGTACCTTGGCAGCAGGAGAGTGCAAGATTCCATCTGTAGGGTTCTCGAGGAAGGGATTTGATGTGTACTTGTGCTGGTTCTCTGAGGTGGATCAGTTGTCATGCTTGCCTTCTGTTGTCGGTACCCAATCAGAGAAAGTACAAGCCACTTTAAAGGCTTTTGGTAAGAGAAGGAATTTGGTGTGAAAAAGTTTATGAAGAGAACTGTGGAAAAAGAATACTGTAGAGTGCTAGGTACAACTCTGTTCCTATCCTGCAGAAGAGACAGGAAAGTTGTTGATAATGGATTTGGTGTGGTATCAAGGGATGCGTAGTTGGTTTGGATTTTTACAGGTTGGAGTGGAAAGAGGCATATTTTTTCTCAGAGCAACGAGTAACCTAGGTACAGTGCAGATTGTGTGGGAAAGTGGGTATTAAATGAGTCAAATTGATTCAAAAAGTGCAGAGTAAAGCTAATGTACTTCATAAGTAACATTGTGAAAAATTCTGCCTTCAAATTGTTCTCTTCTCTTTGGAGTATCTTGTTGGGGCCTTAGCGATACTGAATGAATACCACCTTGTGAACCAAGGCCATGAGCTAAAACTAAAGGATACAGTTGTAATTTAAGTTAGCAGAAAAGTAAGAAAATGTGGATGGGAAAATGCTGATAGCAAGAATAATATGCATATAGCATCTTTTTAGACTAACCAATCACTTAAGGACTAAGGGCGCGTGGACAACGCGTGCTACCCAATCAAGCTTGCTCTATCTTGCGTGCTCGGCGCGTGATCGCGTGTGCAGGAAAACAGAATATATAAGAACGCAGCCTGATTAATAAAGTTGGATTTGAACTTGCATCATACTGGTGCGTCGTTCCTTCCCACTCGCTAGAACGGCGCGCAGCAGTATCTAGTAACAAGGCATTCAAAGACAGGCACATCCAACTTCATTTTCTCCAGATCTGCATCTTGAAGAAGTAGAAGGATGTAGAGGCACGTAGCTTCCAGAGGTTTGTGAGAATGGCTTGGTTGTGCCTGTGAATCAGCAAATACCAAATGGTGTGTGCAGAGAGGTAGCTATGCAGGAGAGTGTGTGGTGTAGTTCACAGCTACAGGTTTTGGTCTGGTAGCACTGTTGTTAGATGGACTGTAAGTCTTTTGGCATTTGTTTTATGAAATAATCCTTTATACTCAAATATAAAGGTAGGATTTTTTACAAATTGTTGCGTGAAACTTACAGGTTAATTTCAAATGCAGTCTATTTTTTGCTGCGTAACCTTTGGCTTTTATGGTCAACGCTGTAGCTCTCAAGATGAACATCATATGTCTCAAGCCCAAGCCAAATTATCAGATCAAACTAACGTATCTGACTGAAAAAAGAACAAATTCAACCAATTTCTGTTCACTGGCTTAGTGTACATAGTATTACTGTATCTCTCTAACAAATATTTTAGACTGTGCGTCCATGTGAGTAAAGTATCTTAATGAAGTGTTCTCAAGTCTCTGTGATAAACCTATTGTATGACTTGAGGATCATTATATTACAAGGGTGTGTATTCTGTGGCAGGAAATAACTAATTTAATTTTATAATGCAGGCCCTTGAAACCTGCAGGGAGTTGTATAAAGCTGTGTAGTTCACTTCTTAGTATTTCAGGGATATATGACCTTCATTCTCTGGATATTACTAGAAATAATACAAGAAAACTTCCTGCCATTTCATTTGGTAGTCTTCCTGTTCTGTTACACAGAATAGTTAAGTATGGGATAAAGTACTTCAGCTGAAAGTAAATAGATGGCTGGTAATCACCACAGAACCCTTTTTTAGAAATGTTTTCATGCAGAGTGTGTGCATGTAGGAATTTATGCATTGGATACAGAATTAGGGATCAGCTAATATCTGAGCAACGCACTGTCTCGCTATTTTAAACTACCTTCTCAAGCTGGAGTTATCTTGCTGGCTGCTTTCTAGGGGAGTATTTGCTGGGAGTATTACTGCTTCTATGTAACCAACCTTATTTTAAGAAATGATGAGCACTGAAAATAGCAGAAATGGGATTGACATTGGGGTGCTAATGTGCTGTTTAGTGAAGGGGGGGGGAACCCTGATACTGAGCATTTCAGCATTGGTGCTGTAAGTACTAACTTCATGTTGCAGTAAATCTTTTAATGAATGCGTGACATTCCTTGTAATTTTATAGGGTAGTAGGTATACAGTGTATGAACACCACTAGTTGCTGGTATGCAGGAGATCAGGGATTTGAAGTAGATATGTGTTACTGACTGTTTAACAGAAAGCAAAAACGCATCACAGGTTGTGTTTCAGGACGCATCCCAGTTGTGTCCCAGTTGGAGCTGCTCTTATTCTTAGCTTGTAAAACTGAGGGTGTAAACTTTTGCTTAGAAAGGAGTTAAGGAATTAATTTTTTTAAGATAGCCTTCCCATGTATCTTTCTTTTTGGAATTCAATTTCTTGAATAAGCTTAATATGATATTAAAAAAATACTATAATGGTGGTGATGGATAGTAGTTGCATCAAAGTAGTTATATTTGTTTGTCAGTATTGCCAGGATTTGTAACTGTCTGGAATGGAATCTCGTGAAACAATTATGGAGGAAGATGATTATGTCTTTATGATTGTCACTTCTAGAAAAGTTTCCTGATTTGCATTTTAATCAGCTGCAGTTAATTTGTATATTGACAGAAATTACAGGCCTCCTTTTTGTTGCTGGTACTGGGAATACTGCATTTATGGGGTGTGAGGAACAAGCAGACTAGGACTTCGCCACCTACAAAAGAGTGGGCTAAGTGGGTGTATGGTAGAGATCTGTAAAATTTTTGCAGAATAGGTTCTGTGAGGAAATCAGCTGATCACTCCAAGCACATATGTGAATGCGGGAGTATTAAATTAAATCAGTAGGTTACAGGTTCAAAATGAACTTTCTGGAGGTGGTTCTTCATAAATGTAGTTAACCTGAGGAATTCCTTTCTATAAGTTGTTCTGGGTGCTGAAAATTTACACAGAGAGACTTGACAATTTAATCCTAAAAAAGAAAAAACCACAGCAAGAAAAAGAAAAACCACGAAAGGTTTTGATGTATGTAAATTATCTTTGACTGAGGAAGTCTGAGCCACATAACGGTTGAAGACCAGGAAAATATCCAGGGAAACTGCTCTGTGTTTTCAGTTCTTGTACTCTTCTCTAGATATCTAATTGACGATAGCTGATAACGGGATAGCAGGTAGATAAGAATTTTAGGACTTGATACAGCATAGAAATTGTTACAGATTCATGTGTAGCAGTTCTCCTGGTTTGCAGAGTGAAAATGGATTTGTCGCTTTTGCTTCTGTTCCTCTATTCTCTTCCTCTTCGTTCTTGCAGAGCAATGTGAGCATGCCATAATGCGCGTGCTGACAGGGATTTTTTTCCTAGCAAAACAGGAATAAGCATGAAAGGGTAAAACATTATGTTTTAATTTTGGACTTAATCGTCATGACCAGGAGCCTTTCAGACTCTTGCTTTTTCTGCTATATAGGAAAGCAAAGCAGCTTGCCCTTTTTGCAAATATCTGACTATAGTCCATCTTGTATTCTTGATACCTTTTTTTATTTTTAAAATGTTTTTTTGGGAAGTATGCTGACCCTTAAAAAAAATGAGCTTCAGTAACCAGAATTGCATGTCTAAACATTTTCTTGTTTTAAAAGCTTAGCACAGTTGGCACAGGATGTATTTTGGATTTCCTTTGCCAGAATTAGTAAGGATGTTGGTTTTTCTGAAACATCAATGTAGAGCAGACCTTCTGGAGGTCACAAACTGAAGTCTGTTTAGTTTTGCTGCAGCTGGTTCTGCAGTGGTTAAGATGTGTGTGTCATGTAAATTTGTCTTTTTGATAGATGAACCAAAATTTATTTTAAACATAAGTTATTTTCTTTTAAACATGACTTCAGAGTTTAAAGTTTTCTGTGCATGCTTCTAAAAATGGTTACCAGAGTACATGCAGTATATAAAAATGATTCAATGTTTCTAGCTTTATGATGACTAATAAGAGTGATTTGAAATATTAAATATAACTTAGTGTTTGTTTTGGTAGTATGGAATACCTAGAATACAAACTTGCTATACTTAGCCTCCTTATCTTTTCATAAGGCTTAAGCCTCTGTCACCTCAGTGTCTGCTAGGAAGATATCTGGCTCTGCGTTTCCAGAGCAGAGTCCAGGGCTGTTCAGTTACTGTGTGGTCAGAGATAAGCACAAATCTAGGGTGTTGCCTGCCCTTCCAGTCTGCATTTCCTTTTCCTTTGAGCTGCTCTTAGTCCTTTTTCTTAACCTTAAAGTGTCTTCATCTAATTTAAACCTGTCAGTGTGAAAATCTGAGTTTTGAAGTAAAACACCTGTGTTGTAGCAGGAAGGATTTAGGTCTGCAAGCTCAGCAAACTGGATTTTCTACAGAAGAGGCTGTAAAATTAATGGCCTAGGCCCACCCAAGTTGTGGCATTGCACGCTTTTCTCATGCTCTCATGTGGTGTGAGTTTTTGGGGAAGAAATGTTGTGAATGAGAGGACCGTGCATGGATGGTAAAAGAGTAAAGACTTAATCTTGCGATTATGGCTGTTTTGAGCTCCCAATGGAGGAGTGGAAGCAGAAAATCCCACCACCTGCCTGGGTGTAGTGTTAACTTCTCTAGAATTCATTCCAGAAAAGAAAAAGGTAAATTGCATAGGTGATGGCTAATGTGAAGACAGTCAACTGAGGGAAATCTGCTGGAGAGCAGGAAAAAAATCCCTAACAATAAGCAGTTGAACAGTTACAATGTTAAAGGAAACCAAACATTCCGTAAAGCTGATCAGAATCAACTATAAACATAGTTCCCCGGCCTGGTTTCTGGAGCAGAAATGAGTTAGCAAAGTTGCCTTGATACTTTAGGCAGCTTTTGTACATCCACGTGTAAAGGAACATGAAGAAATGTTGTGAGGGTTTGTATGAGGCAGTGATTTTGTTCTTTGCCTGATGTCCTTCATTTGCTTTTGTGCTCCATGTGCTGATGGATTCTAAGAAAGTCTATTGCCAAGTCACTTGTTCTGTTTTGTGGGTAGAGGAAATAAAATTGTTGATGGAAGAATTGTGGATTTTGGATTACCTCAGGAAGTTATTTTTTTTTTTTTTTTTTTTTGGTAAACATTACCGTTGCATTCTAAACTACATATACACATCTTTTTAGAGTAGTGTTAAAATTATACTTTTTATGTTACAAGCATAAACTGGCATTACTGCTGGGAGGAACTGGTCCTGTCTGTCTCCTGGTGCATTTGAGGATTGATCTTATTTTAAAACTAACAAAACCAAAAAATTAAAAAGGTGGAAGGCAGCATGGTAGCAGGGGACAACAAGTTTTTTGATGGCTTATCCTGGTGTAAATAAAGGTGACCAGTTTTCTGACATTTAACAAGCAGCAAACTGGTTTGGAGAGCTGATCCAACAAACGAACTAATGATTTTGTTTTCTGATGGTGGTTTTGTGCTTGTTCACTGGAATGTGCAAAACTGTCAATACAGAAAGAGCAGAGCTTGTGATGACTGGTGAGGAAGACCTTGATTGCGCTAGCTCTGATTTAAATGGGTTGAAGTTACTGTGGGATTGCATGCTCAGAATTTGGGTCCCTGCTCTGAATTTGCTCACTAGCATTTTAGTCGCTGTTAAAAAGCATCAACAGGTTGCAAATACCTGACGGGCATTCATGGTTGCCTCATGACTAACTTCTCTGTGTTAGAAGACTGTGCTTCTAATTGTTTTAAAGGCATGTTTTAGTTTTGGCAGCTGAGAGAACTAACTTTCTTAGCATGACAATTTAAGAATAAATTAGTGATTTGGTTGTGTCAAAGAGAATATCATGCCTTCCCACTGGCATCTTGTGTTAATGACCATCATGTATGAGATTTTTAGGTGCAAGTTAGAGTGGTCTTTTGGTGGTGACTAGTCACTGTCCCGTATTTTGAATTAGTTCTTTGTAGGCATATTTTCTAGCTGTGAATTGAGTGCTTCCTAACCCCACTGGTTTCATACTTCACTTTTGTCTTCATTAGAATGCTTTTTGTTGCATTTGTTGATTAAACTTAATTTTAATTCTGACAGAAAGCACAGACATAGCTTTATGAACTTAAGGGAATCCACTTTAAATTCAGGTTCAGGATTAACTTTCCAAGTGATCTGGTGTAAAAAGTGTCTTGCTCGCTAGTTGTATAAGACTGTACATGGAACTTCAGGAACAACGTGATTTCTTTTTAGCAATTTCTGAAATCGTTAGAGGTTCTTATTGCTGTTTTTAGGCAGTATTATTGTGCCTGTGCTGTTATGGCATTTTACATATGCCTTTCTTGCTAAAACTTCAGTATCTGTTCAATACGCTAAGGTTATTCTTTCAGGCTTTTGCACTTGGCAGGCTGAGGAGACTTACCCCCTCTTCTAAGATCTATTTGTACTTTCATGCTAGCTATCCCAGCAAATCTGTCTGTACCTAATGTCCGCCTCACTCCAAAATATTTCTGCTTGACTGTTTCTGTGATTCACAATTCCCAATAGATCTTTTAGCTGAGCTTATCAATAAACTGTTGATCTGCGTTCTTTGCATCACTAGTAAGTGTTGTTTAATGCTGTATTGATAGCTGTAGGAAGCAATTTATTACATAGGTGATCCCTACCGTGTCCCCAAGTAAACTTGTTCAGCTGGTTCTATTATTAAAAAAAAATAGTTATTTACTGGGCAGAAACATAATCCAGAGTGCACCGACTTCTGAGCTTCTGAGAGCTGCAACCCTGTTATGCCATGGATGAGCTTCCCAGACTGGGGATTTTAGGTGGGAGAAGAACAGAATAGGTGGCTGAGCAAGGAAGTTCAGAGGCCAGGTTACCTTCAGTTGTGCAGCAGCATCTGGGGCACTGTTGTGTATGGCACAGCAAAGAGCACAGCTTCACGTGGGCTCAGTGAAGAGGGATGGTCATTGCCAGGTTGCAGCTGTTGTTCCCTCTTTTCTACCCTTTGTCTGTCCTTTCTCCAGCCAATTGTGAAAAGACAGCAAAGAGGGGAAAACGTAGATATAGCAGGCCTGGCCTAGTGTTAGACCTCAGTTCTTCTGTGTTCTTGTCCTACCAAAATACTGTATCCTTGCTATCCTTCCTCTTCCAGTTTTCATTGTTCCTCTGTAGCTAGCAGTTGTCATCTTGTATAGGATGTGGTTAAAGTCTTTTATCAAAAGGTGAGTAAAATGATCCTGCTATTTTGATGCTTCTAAGAAGCAGGTAGCAGGCATTTCAGAGGTCCAGAAACATGTTTTAAAACTTGAACAGTGAACTAGGACAAGGGGAAGAATGACTGGTGAGGGGAGGGAAAGGAAAGTCATTAAACCAGGAACTTCCTAAACTGGTTTTACCATGTGCTAGAGCTACTGTTCTTATTAGGTTTAGGTGGTCCCCTGAAAAAAGGGGTAATTTTGATCCAAATTTGAACAGCCTATTATGGGTAATTCTGATGTGTGGACAATCAGTGTGTTGGTGATTTAGGATTATAACTTTTGTGCTCTGCTAAATCTGTAGTTACTTGGTGACTCATAATTACTTTGTTCTCAGTCTGCAGCTCCTGACCTCCTCCTGTTCTTATAATATGAAATAATATTCATAGTCTTCTGTTGTGGTTTAACCCCAGGGAACAACTAGGACCACACAACTAATTGCTTGCACCCCACCCCCGAGCCCTGAAGAGTAAGGAGAAGAGGGAGAGAAGGAAGAGGGCAAAAGAACCTCATGGATTCAGATAAAGATAGTTTAATAGAACAGTAAGAGGAAAATAATAAATAATAATGGTGGAAGAATTTGCAAATAGGGCATTACAACACAAATCACTCTCACTACCTGGTGATTGGTTGCCCAGCCTGTCCCAGTTGGTGATCAGGGATCCCTGCCCCCCGACCACCCTCCTTTTATGTTCTGAGCATGATTCTGTGGTACGGAATATTCCTGTGGCCAGCTTGTCCTGTCTATCCTCCCTCTCAGCTTCTATGGGAAGCTGAAAAATGTCCTTGACTAATGTAAACATTACTTAGCAGCAACTAAAACAATATGTGTTATCAACATTCTTTTCATACTAAATCCAAAACACAGCAGTTACCAGAAAGAAAATGAATTCTGTCCCAGCTGCAACCAGGTCATCAAAAGAGCCCAACAAACTGTAAAAGCCTCAGATATTGAGGTCCTAAAAAAAAAGAGGTGGGATTGGGGAGAAATCTCTATAGAAATATGCCTTATGTAAAAATTAGTTTCTAACAATTTATGTAGATGTGTGCATTATGGATGGTTAAATAGCACAAAGGTCTTCATGCCCTTTTGGCACTATGCAACATGCAAAAATAAAGGAGTTCACTATATCAAGAAAGTTGACAGATAAGGCTGGTAACCAAAATTGGAGGAAACAAGTATGTGCTGTTGTAGAAATTATTATTCTTGTGGGTGATAATAAGACGTTGAGTAATTAGAACTGGGTGATTTTCATGTCAGTAAGTGTGATTTAGGGGGAAGCAGAAGGAATGTGTGGTCGCAGGTTGGCACATAAGCATTGGGGTGGACAGGAGGGCTAAGTCAGAGAAGGAAACACATGGAGTATTTAAGCTTTCTCCTCCCAGACGAGGAGTGACAGGAAATTTCTTGAGAGATCAGGGTATGCGGGGAGGCTGGATTCTAGAGCATCTTATGCAAGAAAGAGAAAGTAGAGCCAAAGTTTTGAACATTGTCTAATGATTTGGCAACAGCAGTTTCATGGGGGATGGGTCTTTAGGTAAGTTCTTAGCGTTTGGAACTACTTCACTAGGTACAGAAAAGGTAGCAAATAATTGCAAGGCCAACTGAAACATGTAGTCTTAGATGAAGTGTGGCTTACTTGCGTGTGTTAGGGAAACAAATTCTCCTGTGAGGAAATTTGGGAAGCAAATGGTGTTTAACTTTAATTATGGTAGTTTTCTTCTTCAACCCTAGTATTTTCTAATGTGACAGACTAGTGATTGGCGGCTCCTCTGCTGTTGCTGTTAAATGGTGTTTTCTCTCCTAGGGTTTGGACGTGGCAGAGGGAGAGGAGCGGGGAGGTTTTCAGCCCAAGGCATGGGGTAAGAAACATGCAGAGCACAGATTTTGTCAAGGATCAAACTCAGTGGCAGTATTAATTAAGAATATTAACATTGCCACTGTATCTATTAATATTGCTGTATATTTGATAAACCTATATGGATGCAAAAATTCAAAGATCTGCTAGATGATTAATGGATTATTTTTGTCTTAAACCAGTATTTCTAACTAAACAGAACTATACAAACCTAATGTAAGACTTCATCCAGTGTTACTATCTCAAACTTGGAGAACCTGTTTGTGTCTATCAGTAACAGCCACATAGTAACTGGGAGGCTGAAAGTTCTGTATGGTGCATATAGTCCTAGGTCATTTTTAAAACAGATTTGTTTCGGTGTAATGTGGAACATGAAAGTTCTATACAAAACCAGAATATCTTGCAATTGTAAACTTTCTCCTCCTTTGGAGATTTCATGCTTTAGCTGTTTGGACATATATGGACCCTAAAACAGAATCAAAAGAAGTTACTCAACAACTCTAAGGCTTGTTCTCAATTTTGTTGGGATAACCTGCTTCATAGAATTGTAGCCTCTACTACTTTCATTCAGTGTTTGCCTTCTATGACATTTCATGTAATGTCAGTGATGTCGTGATAAACAGAAGGCATATTCTACTTCTCTAATAATTGCCATACTTCTAGATGATAAAGTGAAAAGAGGTTTTTCTTCAATAATCCTTTTTCACCTTTTAGCTGCATCTGTGTATTTTGGCATTGGTGTCAGGAGTGCATTCTGAAATTATCTTATTGATGTTTTGACTCCTGTCCTGTGCAAGTCTGGTGCTCTGTGAAAGGAAATGATACTGGTTTCTCATCAGTCAGCCACCTGCTGAGAAACTATCAGCTGAGAAGGGCTTATCGTTGTGCATATAAACTAATGCTTTATAGGACTGGGAGGAGTAGGTAAGCTGTTAACTGCTTTTCAGGAGTTGTTGTTTTGATTCAGTTTCTCTATAATAATTTTTTTTCAGTCTCCCCACTTTTTTTCTCCTTTTCTCTTTTCTCCCTTCTTTTATCTGTGTCTGCTCATAGAGGAAAAGTTTCTTTTGAAACCAAAGCTATCAAGATAAATTATGTGGAAATCAAGATGTTAAATCTGATACAACTTCAGCTAAAATGATGACACTTGTGTTCATTGAATGACCCGTGTGTTCTCTTCCATTTCTTAACTTTTAAAACTCTAGGACATTTAACCCTGCAGACTATACGGAATCTTCTGCCACTGATGGCTTTGGGACAAAATCAGAGATTTGGGAGACTGGTCAGAATGATGCAGATGATGGAACTGGTAAGATGCTTCAAGAAGTGGAAGGATTTGAATGAAGACCTCTAGCAAATTGCAGTTAAAATAGTCATTCCGTTAAGTGTTCAGTTGACTACTGAAAATGTGAGTATATCTCACATGACGTGGATATTACAGCTTAACTGCTACCCATGTGCAGAGCACGTGCTGTAGCTTGAGTGACTGTCTGGTTAGAATGAAGGGAAGGCAATTTGCAATTTCTTTTGTTTGAGGACTAACAATCCCTTGAGAGACAAAGGGATTTGAACAGTTACTGGAAGAACCTTGTATGTGAAGAACTATTTAAATATCTTAAATACTGCTTAAGAGCTCACCTAATGTAGTTAAAGACTTCAAATCCTACTAAAAGTGATTGGTCCACAGGCACTGGGCAATAGAGTGTGAATATCTAAGTAGAAGAAGAAAAGAAAAACTGTTTTCAATTAATTCACTCAGCGACACTGGGATGGCCTTGGAAGCCCCACCTGTACAACACAGAAATGTAAGGATGTGAGTCTCTGGGATGGAGGCGAATTCCAAGATGTGCCACCTTTGAAGAGAAGAATTATTAACTAAAGTATGCATAGACACTTGAATGGAAGCCAAAAGAGCAGTCTGCCTGTCTGAAGATAGAGGCAGCTGTGTGTTCCTATATGAAGTTTCAAGTGTGAATTACACATGCCTGGCTAAAGGCAAGAGACAGAAGTAGTTTGAAAAGGAACCACTTAATGGTGGTCTTGCGGGGATTCAGAAATGAAGAATGTGACCTGCCTGTCTGTGACTGGGAAAACAGGATGCCTTGCTGTTTCCCATATTCTGTGACAGGAGATGAAGACAAAGGAAACCCTGTGTCAGGACAGAGAAGTTAATATACATTATTGTCCACATGTAGGAACCACGGAGAGATACTTTATTTTTTTTCTAGCTTCAGCAAAGGGTAACTCTTCTGGTCTCCTCATTGCTGAAGCTTACTCAGATGATTTTTCATCAACCCCTGTATCAAGTGTAGAAGGAAAAGACTGAATCTGGAGGCCAAGGTGTGCTCTGTTGAGCTCTGCTGTGAGACGCTTGAGATGCAGCTTTCTAAACTTCATACAAGCCTTTTTCCACTTAAACAGAGAAAACAAGAACAGGCTCAGAGTTTAGAAGGACTTCTTAGGCAGCTGTATTGTCACTCTGGGTAACTTCTAGTCCAGTGTAGGAGAGTGGCACTGAGTGTATTCATGGCCACTGAAAGGGAACTCTTTTGCCAAATGTGGCATCCTTCCAAGGAATTACTTCTGAAATTGCTTGGTGCTTTAGCACAAACAGAAATTCACCTTTACTTTCATTCATACTAGTTTTTCAAATAGTTTTATCAGGTAATGAGCTAGAAGGACACCTAATGACTTGAAAATTCCCCTGGGAATACTGATACTATTGTTTGCTATATGGTAGTGGAGGGCAGGTTATATTGGCACAAGTATTGAAGAAGCAGTAAGGTTAACTAATTAAAGAAAGAAGACAGACAAGGCAGGCAGGAGATTGGACCAGAGGTAGAAAATTCATAGGTTAGTTATTAATAAACACAACTGTAGGGCTGTGGCTTACAGACAGCTTTGACTTTGCTCCGCTTCCCCAGTGAATTCAAATGTTTTGTGACTCTCCCTGCTAAATCTGGGTAGCCTTCATATGCTTTTCCTATGGCAACCTCTGTTCCTTCTTGTAGGCATCTCCCCAGTGTTCAGTAATGCAGGGATTCTGCCTAGGAATAAGAGTACTTTGGTGTGGCTAAACAGATCCCCATTAGAGCACGCATGTGTCTACATGAGGAGCTTGATGCTGATTGATGGAAAGTCAAAGTGTACTAGTTGACATGTGTAACTTTTTTGGATGCCAGATACATTTTTGCTGTTAGGCTGTGTACATGTCACTGAGAACTGCGCTAAATTTCAGTAATACAACTTAAGGCATGTATGTGAAAGTTGGGGAGCATGGTATCAAGAAGAAGGTGAGAGAAAGCATTTGGGAATTTTCCCTGGCCTTGTCAGATTAGTGGTTCTTACGGGTATGAATGAGTGATTGTCAGTGTGGGGAGTTCTTGCAAAATCATTTGGTTGGTGGGAATTTAAACTAGTTGAGTGTGAGTTTTCTTTTTGGGTGCCAAGTACCTTTTTGCTACTAATCTTAACTTACTTTCAGGGCAAATGGAAAAAGCACCATAACTGACAAAACAAAAATGTCTATATGTGACTATAGGAAGAGTGTTCTATTTTACAGTGAGTCATCTTTAGGCAAACTGTAGGAAAAGTCAAAAATGGTCCATGAGCCAAAAAGAAGAGATCTCTTTAAAAAGAGTAGGCTTTTAAAATGGAGTAATTTAGTTTTGTCCAAGTGGGAAGCACTTTCAACCTTGTGATTTTGAGGGTTATTAGAGGAGGCTGCAGCTGGGGTCGTAGTTTTAAAGCAGTGGAGTGCTAAGAAGGAAGATGGAAGCAGTGGTAAAGGGAAGGGGAGCCCAGGCCATGTGTGGGCCTGAAAGCAGTTGAGCTCTTGATTTGGCTTGTTAATCACAAATACTAGTTTTCTACTGTTGGTTTTTTCACTTAGTTTACAGTGCTGTTACATTAGTTAAAAAACAAGAGTCCCAGTAATGAATTAGTTACCAATGTGAAGTTACTAAAGATGTAAATGAGGGTGATGTGTATGTATGGAAATCCATAAAGCCTGCAAGTGGGCTAGTGAAGGATGTCAGATCAGAGTATACACAGAGGGGGAGGGCAGGATGGAAATCCCCCTCTTTATTCGTCATTACCCAATCCTATTTCTTCTTTCATCTAAAAAGGAAGAAAACAAAATCAGCTCATACTAGCTACTTGGAAATTAGTGTCTTTCATCTGCAGTTACATTAAAAAAGATAACTCGGCAACTGCTTGGTGGAACAAAACTAGTTTTGTTTACCAAAGTGTTTTCTGAGACATCATGCAAATATAAACTCTGTGTGGAGTTTTGAGTCTTTACCAAGTACTTCCACTTTAATAGGGTGTTAGGAAAGGATCAACATCAACATTTTTAATTAAAGAGAAACAGATTATTTGTTTCCAAAATTTAGTTACTTCCATACCTCCTCTGAAAGTGCTCTAGAACCTCCTGCCCTGAACTGTTGCAGATGCCAGAGGAATTGCAGTAGCCTGAATGAAAGGTGTTTGTGGGTGCATCATTGTGCAATCCTATAGAAAAGCTAGCTTGTTCTGTGGAGGTAAAATTTAGTGTTGCTGGGTGAAATAAAGAGACTAAAGGGAGAATCTCTAATAGTTCATAACATTTAAGTGTAATCGTATTCCAGCATTGGTTTTCCTGCATCCTAATTTTTATAGAAGTAATGTACAACTGAAGGCAAAGAGAAGAGATGGGTGGGAGGAAACAAAATGACCAATCCTCATCCAAAACAGACAACTTGAACAGCGTAATTGGCATTTTCTTACAGGCATGCTATGTGTTCAGTCTCTCACCTTTTTTGTAATGAACAAGGCAGTGGGAGATCCTGAATGACAAATCACAGCAGATATTATAAATAAATTATGTTAGAGTTGGTCACTTCTCAAATTGTGTTGTGAAAATGGTATTGTATTCTGGTAATTTATTGATACCTCTACTTCAATAGAGTTTAATAAATGTCACAGAGAAACTTCCTTCATTATCTTTGTTGTGGGCAGCCTTAAATGACTCTGAAACTGAAGAACAAAAAGAAAGAAAAAATAAATCATAGCGGAACTGTCAAGGGAGAGGAAGGGAATTGCATACCTTGGAAGTTACAAGGAAGTTGTCATCATGTGAAGTTGTCGTGGTGTGTTCTTTTGTTGTTTTTTCTTTTTTAAGGGCTGCTGTAAAAGTTGGAAGGAACATTTTAAGGACACCTGCAGGTCATTCTAGAATGTGAATGTAATCCAGAAGGAAAGGATTAGTACATATGTTTAGGATAGACAAAAATAAAATTATTTGTGGTCTTATATCTATGGCTGATTATTCAAAAAAGGGGAAAAATAAAAAAGGAAATAGTGTGATAGGCAGTGCAGAATTAGAAGAAAATAGCTAAAGACTTACCAAAAATATATAGTATACTCTTTATTGGCTTTATAACTTTCTTAAATTGAACTTGTTACAAAGGGAAACAGCAGAGAGTCACCGAGCCATTGAGGTTGCAGTTGCTATGACAAGGATCCTTGAAAACAGAAAATATAAGTTGAATGAAAAACAGAGAACTCTTAAATTGTGACGCTTTCCAAGGCATGGGGGTAAAGGTTGGGGAGCAGATATATGGAGTTGGAGTAATGTCGAAGTGGATTTTGGACTAAAAGGAAATTGATACACTTGTGGCAAGATTTGACTTAGAGTCCCATCAATAGGAGTAAGGTGTTAGCAAACTGGATTTTAGGTGGAGAAGAGCAGTGAAATAACTGAGGCTGGAAGGATTGAGATAGGAAGTCAGAGTGTTAATATGTGGCAGTAATAAACTTAGCAGCTTGGGCAAACTAATAAAAGGGCAAATGTTATGCTCTGTATTTAAAAAGAATAAAAGGCACAGAACCATGATCATAATTAAGAGCAACAGATAAACATTTGAACTGAATGTCAGGAAAGTGTCCCAAGTATTAGTCCAAACAGGTTCGGTCTCCCAAAGGTGGGGGGGAATGCTCAAGAGTTGAGCTTGATTTGTCTCAACTCTTTTTATGTTTGTTTTGGCAGACTCTGAGCTCTGTAGTTAGAGTTCTGGCACCAACATGAGGTTTGTCATCTATAGAGGCAGGCGTTGCTCTGATTGATGCGAGTAAATGTAACCACGGCAGAGGAAGGGATCCTGTGCTGGTCAGGAGAAGGCAAAGAAAATCAACTGTTTCTCTAAAAGCTGCTGCTCATTGTGCTTTTCCTCCTCTCCAAAGTTCTGTGGAAATATGTGGATTAGAAAGCTGAGGCACTGTGGGATATGATTATTAGTTGTTTTTCAAGTGGTTTGATATTTTGCAGCATGTGGAAACCTGGCTAGGGACTGTTTGGTAAAAAGTGAGCATGGGATGTTTTGGGGAACTCTGCATTGCTCCACAGAGCCAGCACAGAGCAGATGTTACCTGGTTCAGGACCTGCCAAATAATATTGGATTCCAAGGTGTAAACCTCCTCTCTTCTCCACACCACATGTGGACCTTTGTGGTAGGCCTGTTTGCCACATGGGGTTAGTGCCATTCACCCCTCCTCTGCACAAGGCGCTGCTTTGTAAAGGTGTAGAAAAGAACTCACTAATGTAGTGATGGCATTAGGGTGAACTGGGTTTGATGCTGTCCTCAGGGGTCTTGGTTCTGGATGAATGTGTCTCAGAGGGTTCCTGGTTAAGTAAAAGAAGGTGATTAAGCCAGTACTTCTTTTGCTTTTGTACTTGATCAAAGGCAATGGTAGCAGGAACTGTACTGCTGGTGTCTTGTTTGCTTGTGGTTTTGTAGTTTAAATGAAAGCTCTGGTTATCGCTGGGATAACCTTCTCTATGCTTACACTGGTGGGCAAGGCCTTCAGTCCTTTTATTGCTCTTGGATGTCTGTGCCTGATGTTTCCCACGGAAGAGATCACGTCTTTGCACCTCTAGAATCGTTTGCTGTAATTTTCCCATTGCCAAAAGCTGTGGACTAGGTGCTGTGGTCCATTGTTCACTGAATAAACTCTGCCACAAGTTACGGCAAGAAATGTTTTGCAGCTATGGTGGAAGCTGATTGACTCTTCTGCTGCCATTATATGAGTTACGTATGTTTTAAAATAAAACTACTCTAGCAGCAGAAGGTTTTTCTGCCCTGAGGAGAGAGTTAGTGGGTTGGAAAGAAGCCTCCAGAGGCATAGCTTGGGTCTTGAATTTGAGTACGTTGAAAGTAGAATTATGGATGTCAGAGCAGGTGTTGTGGTTGTGTTTTGTTCAGGCTCTGTGTGAATTTGGGAATGAAACAGAGAACTCATGGGAGGGCTGGGTAACCTCTCGCCGTCACTGGGGACATGTTAGGAAGTTCTTCCAATGTTTGGGGTTAAGCACTGGTTGCAGACATGCATTCATGCAAATTATGTCTGGAACCATCATGGCTAAAAAATTCCTGAAATTAGAAATTAAAGGGAGGAAAAAAAAACCCTCCAGAAATTTTAAATCTGCAGACCAATTTTCTAGAGCATCCCGTGGTTCCAACCACCATCTCCTCGCTTTGTGTTCCACTAATAATGAAAACAGATTTGCATATTAATCAGAAGGGTTGAAATAAGACATTGTGCTTTTAGCTTGTAACTGGTTTCTTTCCTTCCCCAAATTACAATAGGAGCGTGGAAAAACTCAATAGAAGAATGGACAGCGGAAGACTGGAATGAAGATGTAAGTGTACCTTGCTGGGTAGAGCAATTGTTTATTTACCCTTTTCAGAGTTTCTCTATTGTCTTCAAAAACTAAATGTTCGAAGTAATACTTTGCTGTATGAATTCAATGATATTTCTTACTATGTTTCTTGCAACAATTCCTGTTTAAAATATACAGATATTTAGATAATTACATTTTATTTAAAAGATAAGCTTAAGAAATACTAATTTATTTGGCTGATGGATAATACATAGATAATAAAATTTTAAGTTTTATCCCAAATTAAGTATTTATGAATTATAGTTCTTCACTGCTCAATGCAGATGGGTGTTAACCGCATACTTCCCCCTACTATTCTGTAGGGATTTAAAGCCATATTATCATATGATTTTGATGTAATGAAGTGCTGAAGCTTACTGTCAACTTCAGACTCCTCATTTCATGCTTTTTATTTAAAATTTGTGTAATTGTTCCACATAGTCCACTTCATCTTCAGAATATTAAATAAAGGAGATAGTAGTATGCTGAAGTTAGCACTAATTGCTTCATTCCTGTTGTTTTATCATGATGTGTTGTCTGAAGTATTACAACAAGACAAGGGATGTCTTCATGTCTGCAAGTTATTTGGCATTTGTGATCATGATGGGTGAAAATCACATTTGTGATTTTAAGTTTTTAGTTAATGTATTGGAGCTTAAGCAGTTCAGGAAACAAATGGGGTAACAAGAAATAGGGAAAGAAAAACTTAGTTTTTAAGAAGTTTTTAATCTTTTATAGCAATATCCATTATTTCAAGTTTACTTCCAGAAGAGTAAAAGATTGTCTTGGAAGTCATCCCTTTTGCCCCATCCTGTAGGGTGGCATGTGTCAGTGTTATCCCTAGGAATGTGTGAGTAATACTGTATGACAGATATGAAAACTCTTGTCCTTACCTAATGAGAGGGCTGTGTCATTCAAGAAAATGAAAAGAAACTCCAAAATTCATAGGTTTTCTGTATCATACTGCTATCAAAAGCTGGTGTCTTTTTTTAAACCTGTCCTCTATTTCTGCAGTATAAGTGGACTAAGGGCTAAGGATAGTGAACATTTCTGGCCTTGTTTCTCATCCCTGTTTGATGCTGGTACAATAGAGTGTTTGTAGGTGTTGAGCCAATGGTGAGTAGGGATAGAATTTTTCAAAATTAATTATTAAACCTGAGTAATTTGCACATGAATCTTGAGACAGTGGCAGATGAAATCTCTAGCCTGTTGTTAATTTTTATTGATTTTGGAGTGCTAGAAAAATCCCTGTAACCTAGGAAAAGGTTGTTCATTTGCTGATGTTCAGAAAGAGTAAATGAAATGGTGAACTGCAAACAAATTAGCCCAAAACATCCCTGGAAGGAAAATAAAAGAAAAATTGAATCATCTGATTTTAAAAAAATAGAAGCATAAGAATGCAGCTTGTGCTATTCAGTGTAGTTTAATGGAAAATAGGTGTATTTCAAATAAACCTGATCTTAGTCTCTAAGTAAATTAGGAGTTAACTGTGAAGGTAGAGTAGTTCTCTAAGACATTTGATCTCCGTCTTTTGTTCTAAAAATAATTACATGCTATCACAAAACATATTAAGTGGATTAAAAACTGTCTTGCAAATTTTATCAAATAAATCTTTTGCTGGAGGACACTTACAGACAGGGGCATTTCTAGGAGGTCTGTAAAGGAATCCATTCCCACGGCAGATGCTAGCTAGTGTCTTTATCAGTGATTTGGAAGTAAAAATAAAATTACTGCTGAATAAAATGTGTGGGAAATAAAAAAAAAAAAAGATATTAGAGTGGCAATTAAAAGTAAGCCAGTCCCACGGAGAAAGCTAGACCTCTGTTAGACTTGACCTGCTGAAGTGACAAACGCTTTAATATAGCTAAGTGCCCATCTGTTTTATAGGAATAGAGGCACACCTCCAGAATGAGGGGTTGTTTTCTGGAAAGCAGTAACTGAAAAAAAATTCAGGATTGTAGTGGATGATGAAAGAGAACAACTCAGCGTGATCTCCTCAAGGGCTGATGCTGTGGCAAAAAAAGCTATTGTAGTCTTTTTGCCTGTAGGTACTCCTCCCTGTCTCTTAATCATTCTTGATTTATATTTCTGTATGTGGACTCTCCTGAACTTGATTCTGAAACACTGAATCCAATTACTCATTGCTTTTACAAAACAGAAATTGTGGAAAATAGCTGAAAATTACTTACTGATAGAAGAGGTGCTTGAGAGTGAGATTTTTAGTTTATCTGAAAAAGTTGCTTTATTAGCATATAATGGGCTCTGGTTTTAGTCTAGCAGAAAAAGGCATACTATCAACCTGTGTCTGGAAAATGGATCCAGGCATTTAAATATCTAATAAGCAAACAGTTCTAGCAGCATGACTGATGATGAAGACAGCCAAGGAAGCTGATGTATTTGCTGTCTGCAGATGAGGTTGTTTTTTGAAGAGTATTTTTGTTTAAATGCAATGTTCTCTAGTCAGATACAAGTTAGGAGCAGATCAGTGAAATTTAATGTTGTTTGACCTTAGAAGAATTGGATTGTTGTAATCTAATAGTGCTCTCTGGTATTTATCTTTAGTAGTGAGTGTTGAACAGGTATAATAGGTTGTAAGCATACTCTTAAATAGAGTGGAAAGTAGTTGCAGTGAAAATAGGAGGTTGTATTTTGTTAAAGGAAAATTCAGGACAGTGAAGGACCAGACAATGTTGAGGTACTGTAGATGGCTCTGTTTTTTCCTCTTAAAATTGTGATCATGGCTAAAGAAAATAGAATTAAGGGGAGAAATAGGATACATACTAATTGCTGGAAAGTGGATGAAGGCAAACATTTTCTGCACAATATTGGTAGTCTTAGCTTCTAGCTGAAATAACAGCAACACCTTAAAAAATAAGAAGGATAAAATAAAGTATATTTTGGTGGGAGCGTTTCCTTTATCAGGAAGCAACATGAGAACTTATTTTAGTTTCTTTAACTTCAGTAGATCATATAATAACAGTAATAAGAGTTTGTTATTTCTGATTATTGATGTTGAGTTTTTATGAGGATGCTGGAGTACATTTTCCTGTTTTCCTGACCTATCAACTGGCCGTAGGAGCTGGTAGCTAGTTGTTAAATATATTGTCCATGTAGTGATTGGAGAACGACTTCTTGCAGGAGCTGAAAAGCACAGGCATTTCACTGCAGATGGAGGAAGTGACGTGGTCAGGCTGTTGTTTGCAAATGGTTCACAACCATTCATTCAGTTCTAGGAAAATGCCAGAGCCTCGGTAAAAGATTTGTGAGCGCAGTGTACGGTGGGCATAAATAACTTCATTAGGAGCCAATAATACTTTTAAGATAAGTACTAACAACATCTGTGTAGTAAAACTTTCCAGCTGCTGCTGCACAAAGTATGTGTTTTGACAAATGCTGTAATCCTTGCAGACTTCTGAATTAAGTTCTTGACTGGAGCTTATGGTGGTGAGTTTGCCACAGGGTCCAGTGTAAATTTCAGTGTAGCCAAGCTGGTAACTGGAGACTTTTGGTTTTGCGTGCTGGTTCACTTGAAGAGAACATTTCCTCTCTCATACAATATGTAAAGCGTGCTTTTGCATTGTCACAAGCATCCTCAGGCTCCTTGATGTACTTAGTTTTAAGGATTCGTCAGTGTTTTGGCTACAGTTAGCCTTCTCCTGGATTAAGTGAGCATAATAAACTGTTGACATTACAAAGAATTTAATATTTAACCAAGGGATTGCAGACCATAGGCTGCTGCTTGTGCCATTAGCTGACCTCCTCGTGCCATTTAATGCAGGAGTCTCATAATACTACAAAACCTACAGCACACGTTGTTCTAAAATAACACATACAGTGGAGAAAGGGCTGAACAATAAAGAAACAGCCTTCTAAAATGGGAATATGCTTGAGCTGAATCTTTTCATTTTGGCCAGTGCGTAGGGTTGTAGGCTGGCAGCATTATGCACAAGACAGAGTTGTGTTCCAGAAAGATGGGATTAAAGTTATATTCACAAGAAGGGAAGGGAAGGAAACAGAGGAGGAAACAGTGGTGGTACTCATTTTTTTGGTGTCATAGTGCGTTGCACGTAAGTGCATGCTAGGAGACTACATGGAACATTTGAACTTTGCCTCAGAGTGGTAAGTGATTTGATCCCAGTCAGCCCTTGTGCACCCTGCTTAAATCAACAGTATTTCGTAGGAGAATCCCAATCAGATGACCATGTCCAGGGATATATGTGGTTTCAGTAGAGCTGCCTGTGGGATGGCGGATGAAATTGGCTCTTGTCCATGATGTCCTTTAAACTGGGCTGCTAACAATGTATGCAATTAAATATGCATAATTTCTTGGAAGGTCAGTATTCAAATGTCACATTCTAAAGGGATTGTATTTGCATGTTTGAATAGATCAGTTATTCTTTAGTCTAAATACAAAGCTACACCAAAGTAGTTAAGGGTGATGTTGTGCAAATTTAATTTAAAATGTAACCATTAGCTGTACAGATCTTTATCTTGTTAAACCTAACATGTCCTGGTTTAAGACCTATTCTGGTTTGCAAGGACTCCTCTCAGTAAAAATTAATTAGTCTAAGAAGTTGTAGCTGTTTACTATTTTCTAAAAAATAAAAGCTAATTTAAAAATCTTCCCAAACAAACCAGTAAACAACCACATACACACACACCCCTGGCCCCAAAACAGAATCACCCCCATTTCCCCCAGAACCCCAAGCAGCCAGCTCCCCTTCCCTGTGCAGGTATCTATCATTATTGTAACAGCATGGTGAAAGCAGTACAGTTTTCTGCTGTGGATGGTCTGACTGGTTATACTAGCATAAGCAGTTACCTGGTTCTCCCTTTATTATTGTTTTTGAACTTGTGCTTGCAGAGCAATGGGTTTAAGATGTTATGCCACCATTAGCAGAAATGCCAAGAAGTTATCACAAATGCTTGTTTGCTGTATGTACCTGAGTGCAAAACTGCCTCTGCTGGTGGTGTGAGCTGAAATGTAAAACACTAAAATGCTAGGATACATGAAATGAGTGAGAATGAGAAGGGTGCAAGGGAATTAGGCTTCTGCAACAAGGTTTGTCAGAGCTGCTCTATAGGGTCCAAAAATTACATCTGCACAAGGTATCTTTACACGGATGATATACCAACCACCATGTTAATTACTTTCTACAGGTATATTTTTCAGTTAAACTGTTGCTCAAACTGATGTAGTTACATTAGTATACCATTGTGTGTGTTCATTAGATCAGATTTCCTAATGCTTTTAATTAAATTGGTACTTGATTCTACAGAGAAGACTCTGCTGACGTTTGACTGTATGTTTTTGTCATTTTAAGCAGAGCTGGTTGTAGTGGTAGTTGGACTTTTATCTTGAAAGTGCATGAGCAAGGTGGAATTTTGCAGATGTCACAGCAATGAAGTGTCAGTGTGTGTACAATTAAAATAACTCTCCTCGCCCTTCTTATTTTTTTTTCAGCTTTCTGAAACAAAAGTCTTCACTGCTTCCTCTGTTCCAGCTGAGAACCATGTGACTCCTGGGCAAAGGTAAACTCTTATTCCGTGTTTTCCCTATATCTTAAAAACCTTCTGCTTGGTGAAGCAGTGTTAGCTTGCACATACAAAATTTTGAATAAAATACAAGGTGATCCTGGTCAGAGAATGGTCAAGCTAATTTCAAAATTGCAAAGTCTTTGCAAATCATTGGTTTTGTGGATTCCTGTGTTACTTATTATTGACTACAGAAGTGGAGTCAAACCAGCCAAATCCACAAACATGATACTGAGAAGACCCTGTTTTCTGCACAAAGTCTGCATACAGGCAGGAACAAAAATAGCTGGGAAGAAAAGTTTTCTACTGTTGAAAAGGAAGCTCTGGCTTTGTTGTCCAGAAAATAGAAAGCCTGCCCCTGTAGACACAGAAAATGTTCAGAACATAGTGCTTTGACAAATATGCTAACAGAAAAGTTTGCATTGGTAAGAAGGTGAATTTTCCTGGTAAGCATCACAATTACTTGCCTTAACTGATGATACAGAGTTCAGGTACAGAACCAAAAATATGGCAGTTGCTGCCTTCCTTTGCTTGCCTCTGTCTTCACCAAATGCCTGGCCAATGCTGTTGTCGAATCACTTGACTGTATTAGCCTTAGGTCTTAGGAGAGAAGGTTAAATTTGGGTGATGAAGACTTAGGTAGTTGGATAGCATGAGATCTGAAAACTAGATGACCTACTGGTCGCAAACATCTTGATGTAGCTGTACTCTGGACTGCAGCAAAATTTTTCTTATAATGGGGGATATTATCTGGAGGAAGCATTGTGTCAGTTGGTCTACAATTTATATTTCTTTCCTTCTTAAAGGTGATATGCTCACATGTTCATTGTATTCTTCTAGTGGATGTCCCTGAAATTATGTTATTTCAGTTAATCAACCCAAATTCTGGTGTGTGGGGCTGCTTTTTTTTAGTGTGTGCTTGTTTTTTTGTTTCATTATACTTGCCATAAGAGATTTGGGCATTAAGAAATCTATGCGAGTGAAAGTGCTGAAAGCAGCTCTTCAGCCCAAGCCTGCAGTATATTTAGGATAAACTTTAGTCAGAATTTTTGGAGTATATTTCCTTTATTGTCTGAATGCTTTGCTTTTCCTGGGATAAACCTGTGCTAGACATGTGGTAGGGGCTAGTAAACCATGCTATATGTGTGGTGGGGGTTAGTAAGCAGTGCAAAATATAAGAAAATTCATGTGATGCATGATGTTATAAATTTGACAATGCTTGAAAAGAGTGCAAAGATAATTTATATTCCAGCTGTAGTAGAAGGTTCAGATAGCAGAATATTATTTTCTGGCAAAAACTTTTGTTCTGCCTCTTTTTGTATGTCAGACAAACAGTATTGGAAAAGATTATTAATCAATAATAATTCTGTTGCCAGTACAACAGCTTTAGTATTGTTAGTGTATTCTTCAGTTTCAGCACAGCCTAATCAGCATGTTTATTCCAGCCAAACTTTGCTTTTTCTTACAGCATTGATCTGGTAACGCTGCTTCAAAAGCCTGTGACTTCTGCCCCAGAGACAGAAGGCAACTCATTTGAAGCTCCCCAGCAGCAAACCTTTGGCCAAGCCCTAGTCTTCACAAATTCTCAGCACAGCACCCAGATGGCATCAGGAACTGGCAGCTCCAGTGCTGTAAATTCTTATTCTCCTCAAAGCCTGGTAAAATTATCTTATGCTTTCTAAATATTCTTCATATTTCAGCTTAAACAACTTTTCCAGAACTGGTCATTTCATGAGATGTTTCAGTATTTGTAACGTTCAGGTTGTAAATGTTGAAGGAATGGAATTAAGGATTCTATTCCATCCATTCACCCCCACACACAAAAAAAGATTACTTTTTTCTGCTTTTGCTGAGTAGTTGTTTCTTGGTTTACATAAAGTAAATACTTCTATTAATTTTTGAGTAGAGAGCAGATGCATTCACTGCATGCTGATTTAGCATGAAGTAATTTGTTTATAGTGAAGAGTTCTATGCCAGAAAACTATGAAGTGTTATTTCCAAACACGTATCTGACTGCTTTTTATGGAAACCTGACTGTTTCTGAGTCCATTGTGAGGACTTGAAATTGGGGTCTTAAATTTATTCTCTGAAAAATTAGTTCAACTATTAGCAAATATGTGCTATTTTGAGATGCATGGATTTAAGTAAATCAGTATTCATAGAATCATCAAGGTTGGAAGGCACCGTTAAGATCATTAAGTCCAACCATCAGCCTAACACTGCCCAGGTTACTACTGAACCACGTCGCTCAGCACTATGTCTATTTGTCTTTTAAATACCTCCGGGAATGGTGACTCAGCCATTTCCCTGGGCAGCCTGTTCCAATGCTTGACAACCCTTTTGGTGAAGACATTTTTCTTAATATCCAGTCTAAACATCCCGTCGCACAACTTGAGGCCACTTCCTCTTGTCCTATCACTTGTTACTTGGGGGATGAGCCCCAACCCTGCCCCTTGCTACACCCTCCTTTCAGGTAATTGTAGAGAGTGATAAGGTCTCCCCCTCAGCCTCCTTTTTTCCAGGCCAAACACCCCCAGTTCCCTCAGCTGCTCCTCGTAAGACTTGTGCTCCAGACCTCTCACCAGCTTCGTTGCCCTTCTCTGGACCCGCTCCAGCACCTCAATGTCTTTCTTGTTGTGATCACAGTGTTGGAGGTTGGATCGGTGACAATCAGAGCGGATCTGGCCATGTGCTACAACTGCTGAATTTTTTTATTGGTCATTTGTTAGTAATCTAGGGCTGAAGAGGTTTTAGTTGCTGCCAAATAGCAGCTGCAGGCACTGACCCCAAGGCTATATTCAAATTATTTATTAAATACTGAACTCCACTCCTTCCCTTCTCTTTTTTTTGTCTTTGGTAGTCTGCAGTTCTTTGTTCTGGCTTTGGAGAACTCGGATCCTCTAAATTGGCCAACTCTACTGGATCCCAAATCTTAGACCAGTTGAAATCTCCAGGATTGGGTCAGTTTACCTCTCAACAAAACAACAGTAGCTCTACCGCCACTACTGCGACTACAACGTCATCCTGGGATCTGAAACCGCCCATTACTCAGTCCTCAGTCCTAAGTCAGTTTGGTAAGTACTTTGACATAGCTTTCTCTCTCTTTCTGTCTCATTTAGACACTAAAATTTCTTAATGTCAGTGACAGTTTAAAATTACCTTAATGAAAGACTTTTTGAAAAAAATGTGATTTTAACAATACATTTGGTTACAACATTGTAAGAGTTCCACTTCCTTGCAGGTAATAGACATTATGAGTATGTCATAAACAAAGTTTTGAGAGGCTTAAGCCTATCCATAATTGTCATTGCATATTTAGAAGTTGTTGAGCCTTCATCTTTGATTTAATGGGTGTGAATATTTATGTGGAACTTTGATGTGACTTTATTTCTCAACAGCTCCTGGAAAATACTTATTTTCATTGTGCCCATACTGCATCTAGCTGAGTAAACGTTTGTACCATATCTTGTCCTTTTTTCCCTGAGTTTTTATATTCTGGCTATTACATGAATTTTGAACTAGTACTATATAATTTCTTCACATCTCGGTTTTCTTTCCCTATTCTGCTGAGAATGATGTAGGTTACCCATTTTGTCTATTCATAATTGTATGTATTTTTCATTTAATTGAGCAGAATTAGTAGAAACAGCAAAACTTACACAAACTTGTTTTTTGCAGTGTAGTTCCTAGCTATATTCTCACTCTGAAGAGTGATAGCTCTTGTATATATCTAATGTGTATGTGTATATGTTTCCAGATAGATAAGCAGCCTATTTGGTACCGGTTATAATCTTTTTCATGCAGCAATTCTGAAAAAAATGTTTATGTACCTTTTAAGTTGCTTTCTAATGCTCTTTACCAAATGAATAAAAAAACCTTCACATTGCAAATGCTGGGGATCTCTTATGGTTGTTGACCAGTGCTCTGAGACGCTGCATGGCTTTCAGCATCTGAGAAATATGACGGGGGAAGTCTTGGAAGAAACTGTCAGTGTCCAGTGTCTCTTGGCCAGATTGAGATGGTCAATGACTTCCTATTTGCGTTGAAAATCTTCTCCTTTGTAGGGGAAGAAAGTCCTAACTATAATAGCTCTGAGTAGCAGCTCCAGACACCTTGGAAGTAATCACAATTGATCAGCACAGTTAATTGCAGTGAAACTTGCAATCTTTGATTAAAATAATCCATAAGAGTTTTTGAGGACTAATGTGTGATAATATTATGTGACTGTATGGATAGGCTTGTTGTCATATTTTTGAAGAAAGCTAAATAATTCTTGCTCACAGCTGTTTAGAGAATACAAATTGTTGGTCTTACTATTGCGGTGATGTTCAATGTTAAACTCATGTGAAGGTTGAGAGAGACTTGCGCATGCTATAAAATCATAGCTGTTGAGTATGTCAGCTCACCCAGATTCTTTCATAAAGAGTAGAAATGTAAAGACCAGAGTTTAATGTTTTAATTTCAATATTTGTTTTTTCCCCCACACTGATCAGACTTTAAATCCCAGCCTGAACCATCCCCAGTTCTGAGCCAGCTGACCCAGCGACAGCAACAGCAAACGCAAACAGTCCCTGTTCCTCCTCCTGGGCTGGAGTCCTTCTCCTCCCAGGTGAAACTCCGTGAGCCGTCGCCTGTAGACTCCTCTACAGCTGTCAGCAAAATGTTACAGCTCCCCACTCTATCTATGGATAACCAGACAGTGACTGCCCATCAAACCCAGCAGAAACAGATAAAACCACCAAAGCGGAGGATAGCTCCAGCATCCAAGGTGGGTAATTGAGTGGTGGCTTGACCTTAGTAAATGTAAAAACATACAAAAGCTTGTATCAGGAACAGCGGGGTGAGTAGGTGTAGGGAGGTGACCGTCTCCCTGTACTCGGCACTGGTGAGGCCTCACCTTGAGTCCTGTGTTCAGTTTTGGGCCCCTCACTACAGGAAAAACATTGAGGTGCTGGAGCGTGTCCAGAGAAGGGTAACAAAGCTGGTGAGGGGTCTGGAGCACAAGTCTTAGGAGGAGCAGCTGAGGGAACTGGGGGTGTTTGGCCTGGAAAAAAAGAGGCTGAGGGGGAGACCTTATCACTCTCTACAATTACCTGAATGGAGGGTGTAGCAAGGGGCAGGGTTGGGGCTCATCTCCCAAGTAACAAGTGATAGGACAAGAGGAAGGAAGTGGGCTCACGCCATGCGAGGGGATGTTTAGACTGGATATTAGAAAAAACGTCTTCACCAAAAGGGTTGTCAAGCATTGGAACAGGCTGCCCAGGGAAATGGTCAAGTCACCATCCCTGGGGGTATTTAAAAGATGTGTAGATGTGACACTTAGGGACATGGTTTAGTGATGGACTTGGCAGCGTTAGGTTTATGGTTGGACTCAATGTTCTTAACAATCTTTTCCAACCTAAATGATTCTATGATTCTATTCAATCTATATATAAGTTGGTAGGGAGAAGGAGAGCAAAGACGGTGGTATATTTCTTGTTTATAAAGCAGTAAATTCTAAGATGGATGGGTTTTAGGTCCGAAATACAGTGATGTTTTCTTTTCCAAGCACGTATCTGATTGCTCTATGTGGAAAATGACTGTTGTTGAGTGTTTTGGATTGACTTAGCCACAAGATGAATGTTGGCAGAAGGGGGTTGGACACAGCTGACACATTGGTATTGTAGAATAATATGGCTTACTCTTCCAGCTCGAGATTGGGGCACAGAATCAATTAATTTCAATTTACAAGAATGTAGTTAATTTGTGTGATGTAAACGGCAGAGTTACAGCAGATCTAGTTAGCAGTGAAGGCTGAGGCAGTAACTGAAGAAGCCTGTAGTTGAGGGGAGGGTCTCAGTTACTGATATCTTTAATACAGATACAGCCTGCAAAGGAATTATGGCTTTTTTTCCTCCTTTAAGATTCCTGCCTCTGCAGTGGAGATGCCTGGATCAGCGGATGTGACAGGGTTAAATGTTCAGTTTGGAGCTCTGGAGTTTGGATCAGAGCCTGCACTCCCAGAGTTTGGATCAGCTTCAAGCAGTGAGAATACCAGCCAGGCGACCAACAATAGCTTGTACTCAAAATCTGTAAAGTACGTGTGAGCTCCCCTTGTGCATTCTTACATGTCTTCTTTAGGGGGTCAAGTTTGTGCCAAAAACATCAAGGCTCAGTAACCATGTAATGGGAGAGGAAAATATGATGACTTGTAACGCTAAGTGTTTTCTGTGGGTGGCATCTTAAAGGAGAAATTTCTTTTCTAATGGCAACCAAATCTCCATGGGTGGGTTGACGTGAAGCTGTAGATGACATGAATGTAACTAACCTTACAATAAGCTACCCTGTATAGAATTGCTTTTTCGTGTTTAATTGTCTCGATTTTCAAGTTTGTTTGGGGGTTTTTCTCTCAGAACCCAAACTTTTCTGCTTTTGATCCAGGAGAGATGACCTTAATACCATATATGTGTGTCAGTAGATTGGCACCAGATTACACATCTGATGCTCCTGTGGGATGAGAAAAAAAGCCAGGCTTTCAGTGTGCAGAAGCTCTTATTGAAATGCTAAAATAGCCAACGATAAATGCCAACTTACCAGTAACCCATTTATTTCTTTCTTATTCATTCAAAAATTGGCTTTGGTAAAAAACTTCCTGAAGTTAATTCAGAAACAATGAACTTTCACATTAATTTCTAGTTCTATAAATGATATAAACTGTTTAGGAAGTAAAACACTCCTGTACATTTTAAAGTATCTTTTTCTCTTTGCGTAGTTCATTCTGTTAGACTGCAACTGTAATGTTAGAATTCTATTGTAAAAAGAGACTGGGTGTCTCTCATCATATACGAGGCTTTATGGATCTGGTTGTTTAAAATTGAGAGATTATGACCATCAGTTTATCCTTTGAAAAGGTGGAAATAACATGACTGAAAAGTGCTTGTGTTTTGGTTGGGTCGGCAGGAGGAAGGTGAATGCTGCTTAACTGCAGCTGGTGATTTTGCAGCAGTGATTACTGGGGACCAAAGCAAAATTATATATATTTTTTTTGTGTGTTAAAATTTTTCGTATAAATAATGTAAGTTTGACTGCATGTTTAAGGTAGGTTCTAGATAACTGTATAGGTGCTATTGTTTTCATGAAGGTGTTTGAGATATCGTTTACCAAGATGATAAATAATTTTTACTTTTTCCAGTGATCCTTTGAATACCTCTTTGCCAATATCCAATACAGTACAGGAGTCCACCTACACAACTTCTGCCATCACCTCTTCCAGCCTGTCTTGCTCATCCCAGAGCACTAGCCCAGTAACAACAACTTCCTCCTATGACCAGACTTCTGTGCATAGTAGGATAGCGTACCAAAGTTCCATGGCTTCGTCTGAATCAATCCCTGTTGCAGTTACGGTGAGTGCATTTCAGAAATAAGAACTTGAAAAAGGTGAAATATTCTTATCCATGTTAGACTTGTATTACCCTGCTATGTTAATACTTTTAACCAAGCCAAATGGTATTTTTTTTTTTCCCAAGCCCACCCTATTACTCGTTTTTACTTTTCCTATTGTGTAGATGTTTTTGGCAATACTGTGTTTGGGATATAAGAGCCTCTGAATTTATGGGTTCTGACATCTTAAATTGCTGTTTACCTTTTCTTAGTAACACTTAACATTCTACTTGAGTTTCCTTCCCTGAAGCTTAGCTTTTAAAAAAGATACTGTCTCTCTATGTAAATATTAGTCATGGTATTTTAACATAACTTGATTGTTTTTATCCAAAGATATATTATTTATTAAAATTACGTGCACCTAGCAAATGGATCCCAAACTTTTTGTGGGCCCTCCAGCATTACTCTTTTTTTGGTTTTAAACACCAATTAGTTTCATGTTTTATTTTAAAAAGCATAGGGAGAGGTCTAATCTAGGACAGAAAGGATCTCTTCGGAGATTCAACAGCACCTACTCTCTTTGCTTATGGAATGTAGGTTTGTTTTAAGAGAACTTAATTTATTAAATGCTTAAGGAACTTGTGAGAGATTGTAAGTTTATTTACTTCTGGCCTTTGTTATGCAATGGCTCAGTCACACTTGTCTTCTGCACTAGCTCGTATGTACTGGTGAGGATCAAGCATAGACTATCCACTTCTGTACTCCAGCGTTATCCAAAAAACAACTGGTGCTTCTCAAGTCTTATCTTTCAATGGAAAAAAAATGTCGTCTCTGTGTAACTTGGATAGTTAAAATTGTGAGTTGCATTAGATCAAAAGCACAACCATTTCCTATATGTTAATGCAATTCTTTCTTTCATATCGGTGTGAACCTGAAGTTTATGTTATATGCAGTACATGGGAAGGTCTCCTGCTGATGGGTGTAGTATGGGCAGTGTATGGGATTCTTTATGTTCAGGACACCTTGCACTTGAGACAACTATTAAGTAGTTTTGTTAAAGGCAGTAAAAAGTTAATTTTCTGCCTTTTTTGTCTTTCAATTTAGAATTAATATAGAATTTTGCATGAAGCATGTTCAGTGTGTGATTCAGTCTGAAAATTTAATATACCTCTAAGATGACGTATTCATTCATTTCTCCTTTGTTTACAGAACGGGCACAGTGGTGTTAGAACACAGGCAACTCTTGACAGTAAGTTTACAAAGCTTAGTTGTGCACAGGATTTTTTGATTTTTCCTTGCTTCTTGCACAACTGTAGCAGTGATATCTGGTTTAAGGTTTTATATTGTTCTGACTAATTTTTCACTGATGCATTTGAGTTTATTTTATACTTGCATAGGATACACTGCTTGCTTGTTGACTAAAACTGGAGTATGAAACCAGCCCTATTAAATCTACAAACCTAAGCAGTCTTAGAATTAGAGAAGGTGCTTTGCTGCTGCTTTTCCTTTTGAACTTACCTGCAAATATTATTTAACGTAAAATAGAATGTAAAAGTAAAAAAAAAAAAAAGAAATTTCATAGCAATTCTTCCAGTTCTCAGTTGGGAAGCTGCGAGTACCATTTAGCTGTAATAAAAGGAAGTCCCATTCTTTGAATGCCCCTCTCTCTCACTGGGTGTAGTGGTCCTTGCCCTGCTTCAAGCCCGTGGGGAATCAGGGCGACTGACACACTGCCTCTGCTGGGCAAGGACATCAGCACAGTACTGGCTCCAGTGCTGGCGTTACTGACAGCCTGTTTCTAATGTGGTGTTTTACTCCCAGCACCCCTAAAGCTCTCTTCCTGGAGCTGACGTAATTCAAGTATAGTATTCGCTCTTCTGAACTTTATGTGCTGCTCTGTGAATGTTTTCAAGGGCAGCAGTGTGAATTAACATTTATTTTTGAATTCCAACACTTCAAATTTAGATCTGTCCTTCTCTTAAACATCTCTTCAGGTAGATCATTAGTGGGACAGCCTTTTTTTTTTTTTTTTTTTTTTTTTTTTTAACACTTCTGAGTAGAAAGAAGTTGAGTATTCAGACCTGTAAGCAGTGTTTTGCTAGCGCCGAGTTCAGTTTAAATGCACAGGAGGAGTTGTATATGCCCAAAGAGTTACTACTTAAAAGACTGTTATATATAGTGACAATTTTTCAAGTGGAAAAAATTCTTACTCTTGTGTACAAAATTAATAAACAGTTTATGAAATTCAGTACAGGACTTGTCTTTTTTGCTGTGGAAAACAAAGATCTGAGAATTCCTAGTATTTTTGTAATTATTCTATAGAGGCTTTATTAGTCCCCTTTTCTATGGCAGTTTTGAGAACGCTTCTGGTGTTTTTCTGTGTCTCAAGCACATAACCTGGAGTCAGCCTTCTTCCATGTATCTTTTTCAAGATCCAAACTATTTTTAAATTCTCCCTTAACTTTTGAAAGTACTGGCCTTTTCCCTTCTGTTTGTGCTGATGATAGTATTAGTTGTTCATCTTGTCTTTTGCTGTTGTTGTCCTTTAACATCCAGTTCTCGTGCTTCCAAAATCCTGAGTTCGAAGCGTGACTGGTGTGTTACAGTTCTGACCATTCTACTCGTCTCCTGGTTTTCTTTGTCTTGCACACTGTGTTCAGGCATCTTGTAAGCCATCCCAATGAAGGTGGTGATTCTGTCTCTCGTACTGAGGACATCTACTTTCACTTCAAGAAGGGAATCCTCCACTAAATGCATTAGGAGTTGTAAAAGTTATTTACTTATTTCTGTATGTGTCTTGTCAGGAGGTATCGGGTGGTACAGTTGCCACCTTCGTAACAATGTTTCTGTCTGTCACTTGAATTTCCCTCTCTGTTGTCAGTCATTCTCTTACTTACTGCCAAGGCCTCTTGATTTCTGTTTGCATGGCACCCTGTTTAGCGACCTGACGTGGGTCATTTAGTGAGGAGACCAAACCAGTAACGGGAACAAACTGTGATGCGTAACTGACTTCCAAGCATATATCTGACTTTTGGTGACCATTCTAAAACTGTCTTTGCACGCGTTGCAAGTTAGTGATGATCTGCTGGGTAGTGGTCTCTGGTGTGGTATGGAAGCATGGCCCAGCAGAAGGCAGGGCTCAGCTCTCTTTCTGGGTTTTATTGGTGGGTGAGTGCCTCTAATTCTTGATATTATCTTGGCAGGACAAAAGATAAGTGTAGAAACAGCTGGGGATTACGTTTGGCAGTAGAGTTGTTCAGTTTCTTGTTACAGTGTGGTGATCCTTTGCAAAGGCACACTTGTGGTAAACGAGTTTTTCTTTGTGTAGCCTGAAAAGTAATGTTAATTGCTAAATTAACATTAACTTAATTAAATTACTAAAAAGTAATGTTAATACTAAACACTTCTTGTTATCTAGGACAAATAAAGTCAGTCAATATTTGGCAGCTCTTTAGCCATTGAAAATGCTTAATGCTGTGCTCAGTTTTAGCCTTTTATTGTAGCTTCTTTTATTCTACTGCATTACACATTTGACTTAGTACTCCAAACTTTTAAGTTTTATGTGCCCTTTTCCTCCAGTGATGTAAGTCTCATTCATCAAAGGTGCTGTGTACGTTTGAATGAAGAAGCAGAGCTGTAGGTAAATGCAGATTTGTGCCTTGAAAAGTGCACAGATGTTTGCGGAACCAAATGTGAGGAGTTCTAAAATGAAGATTGATTTGTGAGCAAAAACTAGTAATCCAGATAGTGGGAGGTGAACTGCATGCATGTGTAGCAGTGAAAATTATAAATCTATTGTAGATGGAGAGCTTAAAGGGAAAAAAATGATAGTTCTGTTGCTGTTTGAATTTTCCTCAACACCCAGATTGCTTGATACTGTTACTGGTTCTTAGTGTTCAGGATTTTATAAGCCAAGGGGAGAATATCTTTGTGTTCCTGAATCCAGGCTGGGATGTCAGGTAAACTGGAGTTGTTACTTGAATGTCTCTTTTTTAACTTGTTGCAGCTACTTCATCAGTTCCAGCGCCTAAGACAGAGCCTTCTCCCTCACTACCTTCTGCTGGGCCTCTGCCTAGCGTGGTGTCCACCACTGCTTCGCTTCTGCCTTCAGCATCGCAGCATGCAGCAACGTTGCCCAACTTGCCTCAGTCCAGTGATTTGGCCAGCAGCTCACTTTCCCAGTTAAGCAGGTACAGTAGGACTTGTGATAAACTGAAAAGGCTTCCATTTTGGGTAAAGGGCAAACATGAGGGGGACTGTGTATGGGGGCTGTCAGACACCAGGGCCCCCTTTTCTGACATTAACTGGAATTTAGAGAGAGATTCGATAGAGAACAGGATGTTTCTAGCTGCAAAGTATAAGCTCTGGGCTGCTTCTTAATTGCAGAGCAGCTGCTACCCTCAAGTTTTTGTGGTATATAAACAACTTTGCCTTTCAAGGGTCTTTATGCTTCAATCATGCCAGCCAGCAAAATTGATTGCTCTGGTTTGCTTTTCCTACTTTGTCCACAGTGTCTGCTGTTGATTTAGTGTCATGTGTTAGAAATTATTCCTTAATAGTTGCTTCATGGCTAATTTTGAAGTACTCTAGTTTCATTTATATTTGTGTTTCTTAAAATTAAAAACCAGAAATAATTCCATGGGGAAAATGTGTGTTTTTTCTTTTTCTAAGAAATTTCCTTAAGACACTTTGAGATACTAGATTGGTGTTTCTGGAAGTGCATTCAGCACAGCATAACTCATTTGCACTATCTGCCTGATTTTTTTCAGTGCCTCTTACTTGAGCTTTGTCCTCAGGCAGGTGATGTCCTCAGGCTGTACTGGTTTAATTATATTTTTAATACTAACCTTTATATTGTATTTGTTACTGTAAGAAACAGGTTTTTTTTTTTCCTGATTCACAGCTAGGACATGGTTTGTTCTCCTTTAATACACTAGTGTTTTCTGTTGAATAAAATGTTAAATATGTTGAATAACAAGAATTATTTCATTCACATTAGAAACATCATCTCCCCACACTGGTTTGTTGAAAAGCTGCGTACTTTGTTGGAAATTCTAGTTGGAGAGTTGCTGCTGTTGGGCAGATACCAAGTGCCATGAAAAGATGATGCCAGAATTCCAAACGTGTCTGACTTGGTTGTGCTGGCAGCTCTTGTCTGCATCTCTACTATAGGTCAGATGGTGAATCTAGGCTTGTTAGAAAAGCTGGGGAGAGCGAGCAAGGAAGTAGTTTAAAACTGTATGTTGGACTGAGCTTTTTATTTCCTTGCTACCCAAAGTGGTCTCATTGTCATTCCTGCACACGGGGTGTCAGTTTTAAAGAATCAAGGTAAAATTAATCTATGAAACTGCCCAGATTTATGCTGGCCCCACACCGTGAAGAACTGCCAGAAGTGTTTGCCCTTAAATTCGGGCATGTAATTTAGCCTGCAACTTTGTTATGAAAGTTGCTTTATTTTCTTTTGGCTGTTTCCATAGAGAACTAAAATACTTGTTATGGTTAGGATCTCTCTCTGATTTCACACAAGGAGGGGGTTTTGAGCACCAAAGCATACACAGGTTTTGTGGCCTTGTTTTGTTCCATGGCCTTTGTTCTGTGTTCATTTTGTTTATTCTATACTGTACTGTAGGTTACATTCATGATCTCGACTGTAAAGTATAATTTTTGTCAGTGTAAATGTTTAAGAAACACTTTCAGTCACATTTCAGGAAAGTATTTGAAGATCTTTGGATTACAGGTCAGTGTTGCTGCTGCTGTCACTGCGAAAAGTTTACAGGCCTGGTCAGCTAGGGGGGAAAAAGGTGGTGCTAAAGCAGAATGCCCTAAAACTAAGCTATCTGCAGACTGAAGTGATAGTTTTATTCATCTTTTCAAAGAGAAAATGGCCTTTGTTGGGGTGTAGTGATATGAACCAACCTTGATTAAACTGCCAGATTCTGTAGTAGTATCGCTGATTTTGGGGTCTTTCACTGATGCACTTCATTTGCTGGGTTTTTTGAGCATTGTCTTTTGAGAGTGTGTTGGGAATTTGGCCGAGTTATGGGGCAAATACCTGCAGTTCTAATTGGTTGAACTAAATGTTGTGCAGGTTAAAATGTGAGAAATACCATTGTGAGTCACACCGAAGCAGTGCCTCACCTAATTAATACCTGTCCTCTGTGGCAGGCAGCAGCAATTGCTTAGGGAAAGAATGAGAAACAGCCATGTCCTGTGTGAACCATCTTCTGGTTTTGGACTTTACGTATTCTGGAGTCATTGCTACCTAATTCCTGAAGCAGTTACTGTTTTTCTAAAAATACAGTAAAATGATAAAGACAAATGAGTGATAGTTTAGATGTTTCTTGTTAGTAATAGTTGTCTCTGTACTTCAGTTTTTTTCATTACAAAGTAATAGGATATTATTTAAAGGAATAAATGCCTGTAGGGGTGTGTGTGTGTATATAGACACACACGCCCCTACAGAAAATTTTTTTATTTAACTAATATTCCACTCTGTGTGTGTATGTGTAGACGGAGATGTACATTTTTTATTAACTAATATCCTACTACATACTCTGTGTATGTATATGTATATATAGACATATGTGTGTATATATATGTGTGTGTATATACGCACATATACATGTGTATGCATATACATGTGTTAAAAATAGTTCTAGGAAAAATTGTTATTAATTCCTTGCAATTTTTTTCTAGCTCCCTTTCCAATCATCAGAGCAGCCTCTCCCCAGCCTCAGTGTTGTCATCAAGCACATCACATGCAGTAAGTCTTATTTGCATTTCAACAGATGTTTGGCATGTAGTCAGTTACCTGATGATCAAGACTCTTAAAGTTGGCTGTGGCCCAGGACACTGAGAACTGAAACAAGAGCCTTATCTCAGGGAAGAAGGACCACCAGCCCTCTAGTGGTAGAAAAAAATCTTTACCACTCGTGATTTGTACTAGATCGGGAATAGTTATTATAGAAACTTGCCAGTCACACAGATCCGGAGGAAATTTTCATGCCAACAAGGGGGGATGGAATAAAGAAAGAATTTTTTGTAACAAATGTATTAAAAAAAAGAAAAAAAATTAGAGGTGGCTGTCTGAAACTGCTTCAAAATGTGGGCTGTTAGCAGTCTTCACTGGAGAGGTTAGCTGGCAAAAGGCAGGTGATGGAATGATACATGTCATGACAGATGATTTTAGACTGTACCATGTGGCATTTTTGTCACCTGTGTATTTAATGCATTTGAGATAACAAAGCAAATGGTAGTGAACACAGTGCTCTAGATGAGGTTGCACAGACGAAAATCAGAGAGACGCTGCCTTGTTCTGTGGTGGGGTACTTCTGTACAGTCCCAGCTGGGGTGTGCAGATACGTTACTGCTTCTCTTTATGCCTGCATTTTGATTTGTAATGTGCCATCCCTGCTGAATGTGTAACTTAAAAATTCACTTACCCAAATGTCCTTCCTTTCTGTTGTCAGAGTTGTTTTGGGTTCTGTGTGCTGATGACACTGTTTCGCAAGTGTGATCAGCTTACAGCTGAGGCAGTGTATTAGACTGGATTCAAACCAGGAACTCCTTTATCCTCATCTGTTCCTGTAATGCATCTGATCTGCGTTTCAGTTACCACATTGACTGTGTTGTGGGCACTGCAGTTTTAATCTTTTAGATTCCACAAGTGCATTGAGGAAATAACGGTAGCAGTGTCCTCTATTTCAAAAACGAATACTGTCTTTTGGAAGAATATAGTTTTATATAAGATAACAACTGCTAGCTTAAAGGAGTATAAAAGCAGATGGCAAGAAATAATGCAATGGAGTGACACCTGAGATACTGTGGTATAATTTTGTGATGATATAGCAATTTGAATTGAACTCTGATGTAATGATTTTCTTTGAATGCTTAAAAACCACAAGCATGCAACTTAGTTGCTTGCTTGGTACATAGATAGTGCATATCTTTTCTATTGCATGCGCTGCTGTTACTTAAAAGATTGTTGGGGGGTTGATTTTTTTTTTTCTTTTTTTTCCCCCTAGCATCTTTCACTGTGGTTTATTTGCTCTGTGATCCTCATTCTTTTTGTCTTCTTTCTAGCACACTAGTGTTGAGAACACATCTTCGCTCCAGCCCTCAACAACCTTTTCAACTGCTTCAACCTCAGCCACTAGCACCACCTCTTCAGTTGTCAGCATGGCAAGCAGTATGAACACTACAAACAGCCTTGGCCTGAGTGTTACCAGTGTGTCTATACCAGCTGCTACCACGCGGGCAGCTCCCTTAGTGTCTTCAGGTTTGCAATATTAACAGATCACCTGGATAGACAGAGGACTTCAGCCAGCAGGGCTGTCAGTTAAGCATCTCACCAGCCATAACTACGCTGAGAAATCCACACTCTTGACTAGCATTTTCAACATGCTTTATTTGCTGGTGTATAAAATAAAATTGTCTGGTTTTGTGTATTTGAAAAATTTGTTAGGGTGTTATGTGGCATTTATATAGCACATTCCACCCTTAAAGAGCTTTATAAATAGACACCAGGGCAGTTCTGACTCTGGGAGTTTTGGACTAGGAGATTCACCCAGTTTGTATTCCAAGTTGTGATCAGCTCTTGGCTGTGAGTTCACATTAGCTTTAATTTCAGTCTTCTCTGTGACTTGAATTCATTTGGCAGTACCAAAATATACTGCAGTATCCTTGTTATATGCCAGATTCTTACTGCCACATCTACAGAAAGGAAGAAAGTGTCTGATGTCTGGGTCATTGCACAGCAAATAGTGCTTCAGAAAAGGGGTCCACAGAGAGAGAAGGTGGGGAGGCTTCTTGCACTGAAGAGCAAGCAATGCTAAATTCTCTCTTGCTTCTCTAATCAACCTGAACTACTAAAAGGAAATCCTATGGAGGGAAGGAAATGATTTAAATATTAAGATCAAACTTACTTACAGAAGGATTTCTCATTTTCTATTCCCATACCTTTTAAATAAAATGTATGATGACTGGACACAGTGCATTTTCTTTTACTCCTCTGCTTCCTAGCACTGCTTCATGGGGGCAGCCGAAACTGTTTCAATCTTCTTCTCTTTGCTATTCTCAACTGCTTAAGTCACCCCCCAAAAGTATGCTGGCAACATTTAGTGCTTTCCAGTCTATTGTTGGTGATGAGGAAGAGTGTTGACAGAGCAGAAAATGAAAGGACAGAATTGGCTTTCTTAGGTTGAGAACAATGACTAAATTTTGCCTTCAGGAGGCAACTGAGGAAAGGAGAATTTTCTATGATTCTTGTAATCCTCTTGGAGAAAGTAAATGACAAAATCAGACTGTTCTCTGATGAGACTATTTTCAGTCTTTTCACAGTAGCCTGTGCTTCCTCTTCCTTGAGGCATAGTTAAACTCTTCAGGCTATTTTGAGCATTTTCATCAACCAGCACAAAATTCTTCTGCGTAGTTCTTCTCTTTACAAACTATGACAGTGCAGCCGCCAGGGCTTGTGACCTATCTTGTCTCAATGCTGAAGCCTTTTCTTTTCTAAAGGCTTGTTAAAGTGTCTGTATTTTAATTCTACAGGCAAAGCTCCCCCAAACCTGCCCCAAGGTGTACCGCCCTTGTTGCATAACCAGTATATTGTGGGACCTGGAGGACTTCTGCCTGCCTACCCAGTAAGCGATTTAATTGTTCCTGTCCTTGATTGCTTAACCCTTGGTACAAATGGGCCCTCCAGACCTGCTACTGTCTATGCCAAGGCAGTTCTGTTGGCACGTGTTGCACTTGGAATTCTTGTTCCAAATGCTGAAGAACGTATTAAATATATTCATTGGGGGGTTACTCTTGGCACTAAGCTGCAGAACTGTTGGTACGGACCCAATTTGGCTGCTGTTGAAGCTAAACATGTGTGTTGCTATGGTTTTCGGTGGTATCAGGTTTTATGCCCTTTGCGTAAAGACTCGTTCAGGTTTGAGTTACTGGATTAGATTTACTGTAGTAATGGTTGAAATGTGCTGTGTGTCCTATCTGTCATACTTTGAAAGATTGCACATATCGTGTTGACATCTGATCAGGATCAACATTTTTTTGGTTTTCTGTTTTTTGAATCAGAAACTTTATTCTAATCATCTTTCTCAATCGCACTGCTTGCAAGGGGATGCCGTAGGATGCCTTGTGGTCTAGTCATTAAATCTTAAATCCTGTTACTCTCAGAAGTAATGATTGTAGGAAAGGCGGCTGTTGCTCTTACTCCCAAAACTGAATGCCCTGTAGATTTTTCACAAGCTGATGAATGATGCATCTGGAAAAACAGTGTTGAAGATGAAACAGTCAAACTCTCCTCAGAGGACTGCTGTCACCAAGAAACAATGTCAGTGACAAGCCATTTTAAGCTTAGTTCTACTAGCCTTAAAATGCTTCGGTGAGCCATGATGGCACAATGCAACGCATAGCTGTACACCTTTAAAATAGACTGGGCCTAGGTCAAACTCTGTTTAAAGCCCCAAAATGGTCAGCATCAGAGAAAAGTGTTATAATAAATGTATTTTTATCTGTCTTTAAGCAGATTTATGGTTATGATGATCTCCAGATGCTCCAGTCCAGGCTGCCAATGGTAAGTAAATGGCTTGGCTTATTTAATTTTAATTAAGTTACCATCAGTGTTGATCATTTGCACAACAAATTGTTTCATTTGATGGTGATTAAGAGCTCGTCCTTATGTTCTATATTCTGTTTTTTTAAATACCCACAAACAATTTCTATAGGTGGTGTAAATTGATACAGAGCAAATGTTTCATCGTGCATTCCTCCATCTGCAAGTTCTGTAAATAGAAGCAAGTCTGCTCTGTGCTTTTGAGTGGAGAAAATTTTAATTCTTTTGGCAACAAAATGACATCTTGTCGAGTCTAGTTGAAATCTGAGAGTGAATGTTTTCTTATAGCAAGAGGTAGGGTTGAACAGCAGGTACACAAATTGGCAACCTGTAGGTGCATCTGACAGGTTTTGGAGGTGGAGATCTTTGTATATGCTTCACGGCAACAAATGCCAAGTGAATATTTGGGAGCAATTCTTGAAGACTCATTTGAACAAATGAGGGAGAGTACATGAAGTTTTCTTCCTTACCTGGATCCAGAAAGTAAATGGTGTGTAAGAGAGGCTGAGCTCCCAGATAGATTAACAAAGAGCCTCAGCCTAGATTGCAGTAAGGTAAAGAACTTTTTTTTTTTTTTTTCTTTTCAGAAAACTAGGGTAAAAATCTTGGAGAGAAAGTTTGGTAGTATGTAACTGAGAAAAGTCACAGGATTAAGTGATGCAGTGTATCCTTAGCGGCAGAAATGGAACAATGAGCAGTGATCTGGAAAATCTGGAAGGTATCATTGGATGAATGCCATAATTAAAGGTTCAAGTCAGTACCAGGTCTTGCATGTGGAGTCTGGGGACAGCCAGAGTCAGATAGTCAAAGTCATCCATTTTGTCTGGATGTCCCAGACAAAACCCTGTCCAGCTGCACGTACTGAACTAAAAAAAATAAAGTTGAGCGTAGTAATGAAGATTTTAGCCACCCGATAAAGGCATGATCCTTGGACAAATCGTTGACTGAAATAAATGGCATTCTTTGCAGAGCAGCAAAACAACAGAATACTTGTAGTTCTGGGGCCAGAAGAGACACGGTGTGTTGGGTTGATTCTGGCTGGATGCCAGGTGCCCACCAAGCCAATCTATCTCTCCCCCTCCTCAGCTGGAGAGGGGAGAGAAACACATATAATGAAAGAGTCATGGGTCAAGATAAGGGCAGGAAGATCACTCACCAATTACTGTCACGGGTAGAAGGTACTCATTTGGGGAAATTAATGTATTACCAACTAAATCAGAGTAGGGTAATGAGAAAAAAAACACCCAAATCTTAAAATCACTTTTCCCCACCTCTCCTGTCTTCCTAGGCCCAAATTCACTCCTGATTTTCTCTGCTTCCTCACCCCAAGTGGCACAGGGGGACAGGGAACGGGGGTTGCAGTCAGTTCAACACACATTGTCTCTGCCACTCCTTCCTCCTCAGGGGAGGACTCCTCACAGTTTTCCCCTGCTCCAGTGTGGGTCCCTCCCACGGGAGACAGTCCTCCACAAACTTCTCCAACATGGGTTCTTCCCGAGGGCAGCAGTTGTTCACAAACTGCTCCATTGTGGGTCGTTTCCATGGGGTGCAGTCCTTCAGGAGCAGACTGCTCCAGCGAAGGTCCGTCATGGGGCCACAGATCCTGCAGAAAATCTGCTCCAGTGTAGGCTCCTGTCTCTGTGGGGTCACAGGTCCTGCAAAGAGCCTGCTCCAGCATGGGCTCCACATAGGGTCCCAGACTCCTTCCGGCATCCGTCCGCTCCAGCGTGTGGTCCTCCATGGGCAGCAGGGGGACAGCCTGGCTCATGATGGTCTTCATCACAGGCTGCAGTGAAATCTCTACTACGGCTCCTGGAGCACATCCTCCCCCTCCTTCTGCACTGACCTTGACGTTTGCAGAGTTGGTTCTCTCTCTGGCTGCTGCTGTGCAGCAGTGTTTTCCCCCAGCCCACTCTTTGGTATGTTGCTATAGAGGAGCAACCACTGTGGCTGACGTGGTCAGCCTTAGCCAGCAGTGATACGTCTGGGAGCCGGCTGACATTGCCTCTGTTGACCATAGGTGAAACTTCTAGCAGCTCATCACAGAAACCACACCTCCAGTCCTCTTACTACCAAAGCCTTGCCACACAATCAATAAATACGGTTACACTGGTAGGAGACAAAATGTTTTCTTGGAGTGATGTTCAACTTGTTTCAGTCTCTGCTTCCTATATGTTGGCTGAATTCCTTAATGCTGTCACGACTAGAGTGCATTTTGCTGAGTAGATGTACCCCAGGCATACAGAGGCTGGAGGAGTACAGCAAGCCTCTTCATGGGAAGGTCTAGGTCAGATAAGCAAAAAGCTGCGCATTATTGGTATTATTTAAATGTAGTGACAGAAAATAGAAAAAAACAAATATGTAATACAGAATCAAAAATACCTACAGTAAAGCACATGCAGGACAAAATCTTTAAGGGGTCCATTAATTCCACGTGTGAGGCTAAACAAAAGAAAGTGTAAGGATTCATTTCTTGCACGTGTTGGCCTAGGAAACTTAGTGATGGGGACTGTAGTCTTATCAGGCAGGGTTGTGTTGTTGGGTGGTGTGCTTGGGGTGCTGGCTGGTGTGTGATGATTTGTCGTGCCTCGGGGCCGTGAGGGCAGGAGGTAGGCTGATGTTGGAGGTGTATGTGTGGAGCAACGTGGCGTGTTGGGGGAGCCCAGGTGGTGGTTGAAGGAGTTTTGCAGCGGCGCAAGGGGAGGTTTGAGGTGAAAAGTGCCTGAAGCGTCAAGAGTAACCCAAGGGAGCGTGATGCAAGGGATTGTCTGATGGAGTGGTTTGGGTTGGGCTGGGCGTTTTATGGAATTGCTCGAGTTGGAAGGGACCTCTAGAGATCATCTAGTCCAACTCCCCTGGTAGAGCAGGGTTGCCTTGAGCAGGTGGCTGAGGACTGCATCCAGGCGGGTGCTGGAAATCTGCAGAGAAGGGGACTCCAGCAGCTCCCTTAGCAGCCTCTTCCAGGGCTCTGTCACCCTCACCTCGCTGGGATGTTTTTCCTCATATTTGCATGGAACTTCTAAAGTTGCAGCTGGTGTCCATTGCCCCTCGTCCTTTCACTGGGCAGCCCTGAAAAGAGTCTGGCTCCATCCACCTTCAACCCACCCTTTAGATACTTGTAAGCATGAATAAGGTCTCCCCTCAGCCTTCTCTTGTCGAGGCTGAAGAGCCCCAGTTCTCTCAACCTTTCCTCGTAAGGGAGGTGCTCCAATTCGTCCATCATCATAGTTGCCCTACGCTGGACTCTTTTCAGTAGTTCCCCGTCCCTCTTGAACTGGGGAGCCCAGAACTGGACGCAGTATTTCAGTTGTGGCGTCACCAGTGCAGAGCAGAGGGGGAGAATGCCCTCCCTTGACCTCCTGGCCACACTCTTCCCGATGCAGCCCAGGATTCCCTTGGCCCTCTTGGCCACAAGGGCACATTGCTGGCTCATGGGTAGTTTCCTATGTACCAGGCGCCCCAGATCCTTGTCCTGAGAACTGCTTTGCAGCAGGTCCATCCCTACCCTATATCGATGCCTTTCAAGGTCATCTGGTGTCACCCCCCAGCAATGATCAGAGACCTGTTCAACTAGATGTGGCTCCTGAAAGCCCCCTGTGACCTGACCTTGACTGATTTGTGGGTTGGGGTACCTCCATCCTCTCTGAGCAGCCATTGTTTCACCAGCCTCATGGTCACGATGGCTTCGTTGTATGGGGCCTGCAGGTACCCTCTCTGGGTTGAAACCCGTTCCCCCTTGTGCTGTGGCTACAGTCACTACTCAAAAGTCCTAGAATCATCTAGGTTGGAAGGGACCTTCAAGATCCCATGTCCAACCGTCGACCTAACTCTGGCAAAAAACCCATCACTAAACTATGTCCCCCAGCGGCATCTTTCTTGGAAGCGCCGTGAAGTATTGAAAGGTGCAAGAAGGTGTCCGCAGAGCCTTCTCCTCTTCTCCCGGCTGAGGAAGGAAGGGCATGTCTCTGTCAGGCTGTGCCACGGGAGAGGTGTTGCATGGGGGTGATGGTGTTTGTGGCCCTGCTGTGGACCTGCTGCGAGAGGTGGGTGTTGTCCTTGTGCTGAGGCTTGCGGAGCTGCTGGTGAGTGCGTGTGGAGCCGGGTGTTGAGGTGGGAAGTGTTGAGGAGACAAGGGCAGCTGAGATGATGGTGGTGCAGCCAGCAGCAGCAAGCGTGGCCTCAGTTTTGGGAGGTGTGTGGTTGGTGAGGTGTGAAGGAGGAGAGCGGTGTCGGGCTGTGGAGAGCCCTGTTTGGAGCAGGGCTTGGAGTGGGTGTGGAGTGGAGGTGTCTTCCCCCCGGCCCAGAGCCCCCTTGGTGTGGCAAGCCTCTTCATGGGAAGGTCTAGGTCAGATAAGCAAAAAGCTGCGCATTATTGGTATTATTTAAATGTAGTGACAGAAAATAGAAAAAAACAAATATGTAATACAGAATCAAAAATACCTACAGTAAAGCAGATGGAGGACAAAATCTTTAAGGGGTCCATTAATTCCACGTGGGAGGCTAAACAAAAGAAAGTGTAAGGATTCATTTCTTGCACGTGTTGGCCTAGGAAACTTAGTGATGGGGACTGTAGTCTTATCAGGCAGGGTTGTGTTGTTGGGTGGTGTGCTTGGGGTGCTGGCTGGTGTGTGATGATTTGTCGTGCCTCGGGGCCGTGAGGGCAGGAGGTAGGCTGATGTTGGAGGTGTATGTGTGGAGCAACGTGGCGTGTTGGGGGAGCCCAGGTGGTGGTTGAAGGAGTTTTGCAGCGGCGCAAGGGGAGGTTTGAGGTGAAAAGTGCCTGAAGCGTCAAGAGTAACCCAAGGGAGCGTGATGCAAGGGATTGTCTGATGGAGTGGTTTGGGTTGGGCTGGGCGTTTTATGGAATTGCTCGAGTTGGAAGGGACCTCTAGAGATCATCTAGTCCAACTCCCCTGGTAGAGCAGGGTTGCCTTGAGCAGGTGGCTGAGGACTGCATCCAGGCGGGTGCTGGAAATCTGCAGAGAAGGGGACTCCAGCAGCTCCCTTAGCAGCCTCTTCCAGGGCTCTGTCACCCTCACCTCGCTGGGATGTTTTTCCTCATATTTGCATGGAACTTCTAAAGTTGCAGCTGGTGTCCATTGCCCCTCGTCCTTTCACTGGGCAGCCCTGAAAAGAGTCTGGCTCCATCCACCTTCAACCCACCCTTTAGATACTTGTAAGCATGAATAAGGTCTCCCCTCAGCCTTCTCTTGTCGAGGCTGAAGAGCCCCAGTTCTCTCAACCTTTCCTCGTAAGGGAGGTGCTCCAATTCGTCCATCATCATAGTTGCCCTACGCTGGACTCTTTTCAGTAGTTCCCCGTCCCTCTTGAACTGGGGAGCCCAGAACTGGACGCAGTATTTCAGTTGTGGCGTCACCAGTGCAGAGCAGAGGGGGAGAATGCCCTCCCTTGACCTCCTGGCCACACTCTTCCCGATGCAGCCCAGGATTCCCTTGGCCCTCTTGGCCACAAGGGCACATTGCTGGCTCATGGGTAGTTTCCTATGTACCAGGCGTCCCAGATCCTTGTCCTGAGAACTGCTTTGCAGCAGGTCCACACCTACCCTGTATCGGTGCATTTCAAGGTCATCTGGTGTGACCCCCCAGCAATGATCAGAGACCTGTTCAAACAGATGCGGCTCCTGAAAGTCCCCTGTGACCTGACCTCGACAGATTTGTGGGTTGGGGTACCTCCCTCCTCTCTAAGCAGCCATTGTTTCACCAGCCTGATGGTCACGAGGGCTTCGTGGTATGGGGCCTGCAGGTACCCTCTCTGGGTTGAAACTCGTTCCCCCTTGTGCTGTGGCTACAGGCGCTACTCAAAAGTCCTAGAATCATCTAGGTTGGAAGGGACCTTCAAGATCCCATGTCCAACCATCGACCGAACTCTGGCAAATAAAGTGTCCCTAACGCTGTCCCCCAGCAGCAATGTTCTTGGAAGCGCCGTGAAGTATTGAAAGGTGCAAGAAGGTGTCCGCAGAGCCTTCTCCTCTTCTCCCGGCTGAGGAAGGAAGGGCATGTCTCTGTCAGGCTGTGCCACGGGAGAGGTGTTGCATGGGGGTGATGGTGTTTGTGGCCCTGCTGTGGACCTGCTGCGAGAGGTGGGTGTTGTCCTTGTGCTGAGGCTTGCGGAGCTGCTGGTGAGTGCGTGTGGAGCTGGGTGTTGAGGTGGCAAGAGTTGCGGAGACAAGGGCAGCTGAGATGGTGGTGGTGCAGCCAGCAGCAGCAAGCGTGGCCTCAGTTTTGGGAGGTGTGTGGTTGGTGAGGTGTGAAGGAGGAGAGCGGTGTCGGGCTGTGGAGAGCCCTGTTTGGAGCAGGGCTTGGAGTGGGTGTGGAGTGGAGGTGTCTTCCCCCCGGCCCAGAGCCCCCTTGGTGTGGTTGTGAGAGGAGAGGCAGCGGCAGGGTTTTTGCAAGAGGTCTTTATTGTGTGTGGAATAAATAGGGGAATCAGTAGGGGAAAGGCATTGTCCCAGTAAATAAATAAATAAAGAAATAGATGTATAAATTAAATAAATAAATGAACTAAATAAGTGAAGTTTCGTCAATATAGGCGGTGGGTGGCGGGCGGCGGAGGGTGGTTTGTCTGTTGGCGTGGGAGAGGCGAGGCGAGAGGTGGGAGTCGGGTGTGGGTGGGTGGGTGGTGGAGCAGGGTTGTTGGTTGGGTTGTGGGGGGTTGTTCTAGGCGCAGATGGTGCGGGTGAGGTTGTGGAGGCGTTGGAAAGAGGCGCGGGCTTGGAGGCGGAGGTGGTCCCAGGCGCAGGCGCTGTGGTTGTGGGTGTGGAGGAAGCGTTGGAGGCGTGTGAAGTACTTGTTGATGGTGAGGGTGGCGTTGCGGGGCGCTTGTCCTTGGGGGAGCGTGGCGTTGTGGGTGAGGCATTGTTGGAGCTGGTGGCTGCGGTGGTGGAGGTTGTTGAGGAGGCGCTGTCGTGCGTGGTGGTGCCAGTGGTGGGGGCCGTTGTGGCTGCTGAGGGCGGCGAGGAGGTTGTGGAGGATGTGTGTGGCGATGGCAGCGGCTTGCTGTGGTTGGTTGGTGTGGAGGAGGGTGTCGGGGAAGGGGAGGAGGGGCGTGTGGTGTTGGCAGGTGTGTGTGGGAGCCATGTGTCGGAGGATGGTGAGGCTGTCCCAGGGGAAGGTGGTGTGGCAGAGAGGCAGGTGTCGGCAGGCGAGGGTGGTGGCGAGAGCCGTCAGGAGGAGCAGGAGCGTGGTGGCGGCGTGGGGCAGGCGGGTGTGGGGTGTTGCGGGCGCAGGCATGGTGGGTGGTGTTGGTGAGGAGGCTGGTGGTGGGTGGTGGTGGGTGGGTGTTGGTGGTGGCTGTGCTTGGGGTGGTGTCGGGTGGCCGTCTTTATGGGGGGCCGTGGATTTGCTTTCTGCTTTCCGGTTTCCATTTTGCGGGGTGTCCCTTTTTGGTTGGTGGGGTGGTCCT
>NW_015090963.1:1799-3968 GCF_001431845.1 Calidris pugnax | reverse complement strand
GGCTGGTGCGTGATGATTTGTCGTGCCCCTCGGGGCCGTGAGGGCAGGAGGTAGGCTGATGTTGGAGGTGTATGTGTGGAGCAACCTGGTGTGTTGGGGGAGCCCAGGTGGTGGTTGAAGGAGTTTTGCAGTGGCGCAAGGGTAGAGTTGAGGTGAAAAACGCCTGAAGCGTCAAGAGTAGCCCAAGGGAGCGTGATGCGAGGGATTGTGTGATGGAGTGGTTTGGGTTGAGTGGCCCCTTTGAAGGTCTTCTGGTTCAAGCCACCAGGAAGGACCAGAGACATGTCCAATAAGATACTGCTCCTGAGAGCCCCCTGTGACCTGACCTTGACTGATTTGTGGGTTGGGGTACCTCCCTCCTCTCTAAGCAGCCATTGTTTCACCAGCCTCATGGTCACGATGGCTTCGTGGTATGGGGCCTGCAGGTACCCTCTCTGGGTTGAAACCCGTTCCCCCTTGTGCTGTGGCTACAGGCGCTACTCAAAAGTCCTAGAATCATCTAGGTTGGAAGGGACCTTCAAGATCCCATGTCCAACCATCGACCGAACTCTGGCAAATAAAGTGTCCCTAACGCTGTCCCCCAGCAGCAATGTTCTTGGAAGCGCCGTGAAGTATTGAAAGGTGCAAGAAGGTGTCCGCAGAGCCTTCTCCTCTTCTCCCGGCTGAGGAAGGAAGGGCATGTCTCTGTCAGGCTGTGCCACGGGAGAGGTGTTGCATGGGGGTGATGGTGTTTGTGGCCCTGCTGTGGACCTGCTGGGAGAGGTGGGTGTTGTCCTTGTGCTGAGGCTTGCGGAGCTGCTGGTGAGTGCGTGTGGAGCCGGGTGTTGAGGTGGGAAGTGTTGAGGAGGCAAGGGCAGCTGAGATGATGGTGGTGCAGCCAGCAGCAGCAAGCGTGGCCTCAGTTTTGGGAGGTGTGTGGTTGGTGAGGTGTGAAGGAGGAGAGCGGTGTCGGGCTGTGGAGAGCCCTGTTTGGAGCAGGGCTTGGAGTGGGTGTGGAGTGGAGGTGTCTTCCCCCCGGCCCAGAGCCCCCTTGGTGTGGTTGTGAGAGGAGAGGCAGCGGCAGGGTTTTTGCAAGAGGTCTTTATTGTGTGTGGAATAAATAGGGGAATCAGTAGGGGAAAGGCATTGTCCCAGTAAATAAATAAATAAAGAAATAGATGTATAAATTAAATAAATAAATGAACTAAATAAGTGAAGTTTCGTCAATATAGGCGGTGGGTGGCGGGCGGCGGAGGGTGGTTTGTCTGTTGGTGTGGGAGAGGCGAGGCGAGAGGTGGGAGTCGGGTGTGGGTGGGTGGGTGGTGGAGCAGGGTTGTTGGTTGGGTTGTGGGGGGTTGTTCTAGGCGCAGATGGTGCGGGTGAGGTTGTGGAGGCGTTGGAAAGAGGCGCGGGCTTGGAGGCGGAGGTGGTCCCAGGCGCAGGCGCTGTGGTTGTGGGTGTGGAGGAAGCGTTGGAGGCGTGTGAAGTACTTGTTGATGGTGAGGGTGGCGTTGCGGGGCGCTTGTCCTTGGGGGAGCGTGGCGTTGTGGGTGAGGCATTGTTGGAGCTGGTGGCTGCGGTGGTGGAGGTTGTTGAGGAGGCGCTGTCGTGCGTGGTGGTGCCAGTGGTGGGGGCCGTTGTGGCTGCTGAGGGCGGCGAGGAGGTTGTGGAGGATGTGTGTGGCGATGGCAGCGGCTTGCTGTGGTTGGTTGGTGTGGAGGAGGGTGTCGGGGAAGGGGAGGAGGGGCGTGTGGTGTTGGCAGGTGTGTGTGGGAGCCATGTGTCGGAGGATGGTGAGGCTGTCCCAGGGGAAGGTGGTGTGGCAGAGAGGCAGGTGTCGGCAGGCGAGGGTGGTGGCGAGAGCCGTCAGGAGGAGCAGGAGCGTGGTGGCGGCGTGGGGCAGGCGGGTGTGGGGTGTTGCGGGCGCAGGCATGGTGGGTGGTGTTGGTGAGGAGGCTGGTGGTGGGTGGTGGTGGGTGGGTGTTGGTGGTGGCTGTGCTTGGGGTGGTGTCGGGTGGTCGTCTTTATGGGGGGCCGTGGCTTTTGCTTTCTCGCTTTCCGGTTTCCATTTTGCGGGGTGTCCCGTTTTCGTTGGTGGGGTGGTCTTGGGGAAGTTCCTTGTTGGGGTGTTGGGTGCATGGGGAAGGCAGAGGGCCGTCGGGGGGTTGAATTTTGGTGAGGGAAAGCGGT
>NW_015090963.1:0-550 GCF_001431845.1 Calidris pugnax | reverse complement strand
TGGTGCGAGTGGTGGGGGCCGTTGTGTCTGCTGAGGGCGGCGAGGAGGTTGTGGAGGATGTGTGTGGCGATGGCAGCGGCTTGCTGTGGTTGGTTGGTGTGGAGGAGGGTGTCGGGGAAGGGGAGGAGGGGCGTGTGGTGTTGGCAGGTGTGTGTGGGAGCCATGTGTCGGAGGATGGTGAGGCTGTCCCAGGGGAAGGTGGTGTGGCAGAGAGGCAGGTGTCGGCAGGCGAGGGTGGTGGCGAGAGCCGTCAGGAGGAGCAGGAGCGTGGTGGCGGCGTGGGGCAGGCGGGTGTGGGGTGTTGCGGGCGCAGGCATGGTGGGTGGTGTTGGTGAGGAGGCTGGTGGTGGGTGGTGGTGGGTGGGTGTTGGTGGTGGCTGTGCTTGGGGTGGTGTCGGGTGGCCGTCTTTATGGGGGGCCGTGGATTTGCTTTCTGCTTTCCGGTTTCCATTTTGCGGGGTGTCCCTTTTTGGTTGGTGGGGTGGTCTTGGGGAAGTTCCTTGTTGGGGTGTTGGGTGCTTGGGGAGGGGCTGTGTGTGTGTTGTGGGGA
>NW_015090962.1:706332-707205 GCF_001431845.1 Calidris pugnax | reverse complement strand
TTTATGTGTCTGCATGTATAGGAACGTGTGTGTGTATGTGTATATATATGGACATAGAGACATATAGGTCTTGGCAAAGATCAGCGTGCTCCTGATAGATATCTATATCATACATATGTACATGTCCATGTATATATAGGCCTGTGTTTTTATATATAGATGTGTATATATATAAAATATATATACACACCTATATATAGGTATATAGTTATATATACACACACTGATATATATAGTATATAGTTATATAGCTAGGTATTGATGTAGGTATATTGGCACATATATATGTATATACACATCTATCTGTATATACACACATTTATTTATATATCTATTTGTAATTTTCATGTGCACGTGTCTATAATACAAATATATATGTAGCTACGTCAGTGTATTTACAGGGATATGCACATACCTATATATCCACATATATGGATATATACATCAGGCTACATATATGTGTCTATATACACAAATACACACCCGTATGGGTGCGATGTATACATATATATGTAGATTTGATAGATGTGTGCATCTATAGATCTATATATCAATGGGTACTGATACCTATAGATTGGTGTAACTATAGGGATAGGGGTAGAGCTGAATCTGTAGATGTATGTGGATGTACACACGTGGGATTTGTGTGTGTGTATGTACTGGTGTGTGATTTATGTGTGTGTGCACTTGTGTGTGATTTATATGTGTGTGTGTGCACATATAGGTGCATCTATACATGAATGCAGGTATAGCTCCACCATCACACCTACCTATGGACCTGCTACACGTGTGCACGGGGGGGTATAATGTGTGTGGACAGATGTATATCCACGTGTGTCTGCGCTCACACACTCGTGCACACACACTCACGCT
>NW_015090962.1:703042-703543 GCF_001431845.1 Calidris pugnax | reverse complement strand
CCCCCCCCAACACCGCCCGGTGAGGAGCGAAAAGGCGACGGAGGTGCACGGTCAGCACTCTTAGCACTGAAAAACGCACGGAGCTGGGGATTAAGGGGGTGCAACCCCTCCGGACCCCCCCCAACACCACCCAGTGAGGAGCGAGGAGGCGATGGAGGCGCAGGGTCAGCACTTTTAGCATCAAGAAACGCACGGAGCTGGGAATTAAGGGGGTGCAACCCCTCCAGACCCCCCTGTAGCCCCCTTACCACCGCTTGGTGAGGAGCGAGAAGGCGACGGAGGCGCAGGGTCAGCACTTTTAGCATCGAAAAACGCACGGAGCTGGGGATTAAGGGGGTGCAACCCCTCCAGACCCCCCTGTAGCCCCCCCAACACTGCCCGATGAGGAGAGAGAAGACGACGGAGGCGCACGGTCAGCACTTTTAGCACCCAGAAACGCACGGAGCTGGGGATTAAGGGGGGGTAACCCCCCCTGTCCCCCCCCAACCACCCCCCAGTCAG
>NW_015090962.1:693115-699348 GCF_001431845.1 Calidris pugnax | reverse complement strand
CCTCCCCATAGCATCCCTCCTCCCTGTCCCCACAGCATCCCCCCCCCAGCGGCGGATCCGAGTCCGAACCAAAAAATCTACCCGAGAGAACGCAAAGAGCAGAAGCCAAAAAATATATAAAATATTTGCTCTCCCCCCCACCCCGCCTCAAGCCGGCTCTGGCTCTCACAGATAAATAATATAAATTGTTAAAGAGGAAACACCTGACACCCAGAAAAATACCAGCTTGGGGGAGGAAGGAATTGAAAACTTCCCAACCTGCTCCAACCCCAATAATCTGAAGAAACCCCACACTGATTTCAAGGTTTTTTGCAGGGAAGGAGATAGAAGGAACGGGGATATTTCCACCTCCCCCCCCCAACCCCACATCAGCAGGGGCTTATTGTGTCTCAGGGCAAAAAAAAAATTATGAAAGAGCAATCCTTTTATTTTGAGCTCAAAATCACAACGTGTTAGTAAAATCGTTCTTGGAAAAAATCTGAGGTCAATCAAATACACGCTCAGTTTTACTGTAATTATTTTGTTAAACGCAATTAAGTGTTTAACGTGTAGTTAGAAATAGAGATCCTCTCGCTTCGGATGAGCGAGAGACAGATCTTTAGTGACACTGATCCTTCACCACCTCTGGTACCCTTTTAGCCTTAAAAGTGAGGGAGGGGAAGTGACGGGCTGCTGGAGTGGGACTGGGTGCCCTCCTTGGAGGGCGACATGCCCCCCAAATTTTATCCAGCACCAGCCAAGAGGATGGAGGTGAAGCCCCATGGGCATCTCCCACGGGAGGAGGGAGGGGAGCTGGCCGTGGGACCATGGTGGCCATGGGACCGTGGGGACTGGGGGACTGTGGGGGCTGTGCCCCCCAGGTAAGGAGCCAGAAGTGGGGCTGGAGCTTGGTTTGTGGGGGAAATCATGCACGTTCAGCCCCCACCTAATGCAAAATCTTGTAATCTCCTCCGCTTCCCTCTGCTGCAAAGCTCCTTAGCTGGGTAATCCCCTCCGGCTCCGGCACTGGGGGGAGGGAGGGGGCTGGTAGCAGCTCCCCAGAGGAGGAGAAATCCCAGAGATTTGAGGGGGGTAGAGCTTGGGGAAGGTTGTCCCCCCCTTCAACCTGCAGCGGGCAGGCGCCTGAAGGAGCGTCGCTTGGGGGGGGGTCCCTGTGCCAGCTTCAAGCCATCAATAAATAACAGCCCCATGAATATTAGATGGGCTCCTGCCACCCTGTAAATGTTACCTCTGCTGCTGGGAGCCGAGGGGAACCCGACCCACGGCAGGAGCCAGCAGAGCCTCCGGCCCCCAGGGGGGTTTGCTGCAGCTGGGGGGGCCAGGGGCACCCCAACATTTGATGTCACCAGGTTTCGGAAGAAAACGTTAAGGCACAAGTGTAAATATCCCTACAGGAAGCTTAATTTTGGGAGCCCCAGGGAGGACGAGGGAGGATGAATCCTTACACCCAGGGTAATCCAGGCTGGAAGGGACCTCGGGAGAGCTCTGCTCCGACCTCCTGCTCCGAGCAGGGTCAGCTCTGGGGTCTCACCGGGTCGTGCACAAGTGTAAATATCCCTACAGGAAGCTTAATTTTGGGAGGACGAGGGAGGATGAATTCTTACACCCAGGGTAATCCAGGCTGGAAGGGACCTCGGGAGAGCTGTAAATATCCCTACAGGAAGCTTAATTTTGGGAGCCCCAGGGAGGACGAGGGAGGATGAATCCTTACACCCAGGGTAATCCAGGCTGGAAGGGACCTCAGGAGAGCTCTGCTCTGACCTCCTGCTCCGACCTCCTGCTCCGAGCAGGGTCACCTCTGGGGTCTCACTGGGTCATCCAGGGCTTCCTGAGCTCTGGTCTCAACAGATGGAGACCTCACAGGTTCTTGGGGTAATTTCCTCCACCTGCTGTAGGAGGGAAAGCTTTTCTATCAGCATGTGAAGCCACTTGACTCTAGATGTTTGAAATCATGAGACAAATGTGACCACTAGTGGCCTTTGAGGCACTTCTCTTTCTGTGAGAAGATGGGAAGGTACACCCTTGGTCTTTGGAGGCAGAGCTTGGTCACTAGACTGCTCCGTGGTCCAGTCTGTCCTGAGGAAGCTATTCCAACCAATGTAAGGTATTTCTGGGAGGTGAATCGAGGAGGAGGCTGTTGGCTGGACCCTTGTTGAAGGGAGCAGACAGGGATTCAGCTTGCCCAGAGAAGCTGTGGCTGCCCCATCCCTGGAGGGGTTCAAGGCCAGGCTGGAGGGGGCTTGGATCAACCTGGGCTGGTGGGAGGTGTCCCTGCCCAGGGCAGGGGGGTGGAATGAGATGGTCTTTAAGGTCTATTCCAACTCCAACCATTCTATGATTTTCACAGAGGGGAAGAGCCACCATCCCCAGCCCCACTGTCCCCAGCCCAAGCCTGAACTGGGTTACTGCGGGTGCCCAGTCCCCTGGTCCATCGCCCACCTGCGCTGCCAGGGGAGAGCGGGAAGGGACGTGCTGGGCAAATCAGCCTCAGAGGAGCCACGGGCGGGTAACGGGTGGTCCTGCTTCAGCAGGGGGGTTGGACTAGATGATCTCTATGGTCCCTTCCAACTCTAAAAATTCAGTGAAATTCAGTGAAATTGGGGGTGCCCACCCCCTAGTCCATCGCCCACCTGCACTGCCAGGGGAGAGCAGGAAGGGATGTGCTGGGCAAATCAGTCTCAGAGGAGCCACGGCCGGCACGGGCGGGTAATGAGAAGGACAAAAGTCATCTGAAATCCTGATACCCCTCGTGCTGCGCCGCGACCCGCATGCAAAATTAATGGAGCGCCAGCGCCGCAGCCACCGCTCGTCAGGTAACAGCATCTCCCCAGCATCTCCCTCCCACCGCCTCGCCTTTAAACACAGGGAGTGTGTGCACGCCTGCAGCCTCCCGAGAGCAAAAATCAAGTGAGAAGCTCCAAAAACACGGACCGAGCAAGAAGCAACGGCGCTGCCCCTCTGCCACCCACACCCAGGGCACCGGCTCCTCCCGACCTCGCCACGGCGCAGGGAAAACGGGTCAAATCCTGCAATCTGGGTGTAAAACCAGCGCAAAGCGGCGTGTCCCCCGGCTCCATCCCTGCTCCTCGGGCTGGCACCGGGCACTGCCCTTACCTGTACTTCATGCCGGTGGTGCGGGCGGTGCTGTCGGCCAGGGAGAGCCCGTGCATCCGCAGGAACTCCTCCAGCGTCTTCGCCCGCGCCGCCGCCCGCACGTCCCGCAGCCGCCGCAGCTCCAGCCCGTCCGCCGGCCGGGGGGGGGCCGGGGGTAACCCCCATTCTGGGGTGGGGTGCCGGCTGGCCACGCTGCGCAGGCTCTCGCTGTAGGTCATGGAGAGCATCCCGACACCCCGGCGCGGGCTCCGCCACCCGGCCCCGCTGCCGAGCCCTCAGCGACGCTACGGAGAGAGCTGGGAAAGCGCCTGCTCACGGGGGGGATCCGTGCCCGCACCCCCATACCGGACCCCCCCGTGACACCCACCCGTGCAGGGATCTGCAGCAGGAGGAGGGAAGGACAAGAGCCCTGGCAAAGCAAGTCACTTCAGCGGAGCCAAGCCTTGGCGGCGGAGCCGAGGGGTGAAGGTGGGGAGGAGACGGCAGCGTTGGAGAGCACGGCCACCCCGAGCCTGGTGACCTGCTGCAGCCCCACATGTGCCCCACTGCCACAGACCAGCACCAAGTGGGGTTCCTCAGGGTCCAGTACTGGGACTGGTGCTGTTTAACATCCCTGTTGGTGACACGGACAGTGGGATTAAGGTGATTTTTGCCAATGGCACCAAGCTGCGTGGCGCAGTGATGCACGGGAGGGATGGGATGCCATCCAGAGGGATCTGGACAGGCTTGAGGTGGGCCTGTGTGAACCTCATGAAGTCCAACAAGGCCAAGTGCAAGGTCTGGCATGTGGATGGGGGCAATCCCAAGCATAAATCCATGCTGGGTGGAGAATGGATGGACACTGGCACAGGTTGCCCAGAGAAGCTGTGGCTGCCCCATCCCTGGAGGGGTTCAAGGCCAGGTTGGAGGGGGCTTGGAGCGACCTGGGCTGGTGGGAGGTGTCCCTGCTCAGGGCAGGGGGTGGCACTGGGGGGGTTTAAGGTCCCTCCCTTCCCACCCAAACCATTCTGTGATTCTGTGGTTTGCACCCCGGAACTGGGAGCTGGCTGGGATGGGACGGGATGGGACGGGATGGGATGGGACGGGATGAGTGGTGGCACAAGCGCCGCCGGTGAGAATTGGCACCGTGTGCCAGTGGGTAGGAGAGGTGAGGATGGGAAAGGTGGCCCCGTGGGGCTCCCAGCAGAGGGTCCCTGGGTGCCAGGTGCTCGCTGGTGGCTGCCATGCCTCCCCGGCAGCCCCCCTGCAGGCAAGGCTGCCCAAAATATCCTGCTGCAGGGCGGGCTCCTCACACGCCAAGGGTGCTCGCCACCGCCACGGCTGGGATCTCACCAGTGGGTGACACCAGCATCGATTTCCCTGCCGCCCTCTGCAGTGTCCCTGGCGCTCAGTGGCTGAAAAGAATGGGGGACCGGGGCCAAAACTGCGGCGCTGGTGCCGAAGCGGCTGCCGGGAGCCGGAGCGTGCCGTGCCAGAGCTGCGGCCGAACTCCCACTGGTGGTTTTTTCTTTCCCTGCCAGGCTCGGCTTCACGGGAGCAGGAGCCAAAAGCAAAGTGCACTTTCCCGTTGAGGTGTGACCTCAAGAAAAAAACAGAAGACGACACCCTGGGAGATGCGGAGCAGCACCTGGCAAGGGGTGACCGAAACCCTGGGGGGCTCCTGCGATACCCAACGCTGCTGGAGACCCTTCTCGTGCCCCACGCCAAGGGCTGGGGAATGCAGGGAGACATGGAAGGGGACCCCTCTCCTTGTGGCAAAGCCAAACTGACCCCTGGCCACCAGCCTCCTCTTCCATCTGTGCCCCAAAGCCAGAACCCGGAGCCGGCTCCAGCCCTTCTCTGCAGCTGGTGGGTTCAATTTGGGCAGCGCCGGTGGCTCCTGCCGGGCATGGGGACACAGCTCCCAGCCCTGGGGGGAGCCCCTTGTCCCCAGCAGGACCCTCTCACCCCTGGGGGGGGATCCTTTTGCCTGAGAGTGGCCGGGAAAAGCCTGATCCGGCTGCACCGCTGCTCCACAGCTTCAGCACACGGAGCTGGGGTTTGGTCTGGGATGCTTTGGGGAAGGGGATAGGAACCCACCAACCCCCTCGTTTTGCCACCTCCCTAATTTTGGGCTCAGCAACGTTATCGGGTCGGCAGAGGGGTCATCCATGGGGTGTTTGTTAGAGAAATCCTGATGCTGCCCAAGGGACGAGGCAGGACGGGGGGTGCAGGAGCTGCTGAAGCCCAAGCAGTGCCATGGCCAAGCGGGAGAGGCTGATTTTGGGGAAGGAACGGGGCTGGGGAGGGGACACAAACTCCGTGGGATGACAGGGGACTGTCAACACGCCTCAGGGGGCACAAAAAGTGGGCAACAGCCGGGTGCCTAGGGTGGCTGCTTGGCACAGGCATCCATCCCTCCAGCCCCCCTCGCCAAGCTGGCAACTTGTTGGCAATCAGCAAGCCCGCCTCCAACCGAAAAGACCCCAAACCCAGGAAAAACCTCCCAAAACCAAGAAATCCCGCCTCACCCGGCACAGCGGACCCTCCCTGCAGCCCGGACCCCACTCACCCACGCACCGGGGATGCTGCTCACCCACGGCAGGGCTCTGGGCAGCCCCGGGGGCAGATATAAACGAGGCGGCCGCCGGGTTTGGTTGGTTTTTTTTTTGCATTTAGGGGAGTGTCGGCGCTCGGCGTCCAAAGCAATTGGCGGCTGCGAGGGGGGCCTCCCCCCCCAGAGCCCAGCTTTCTCACCGCGCTCCATTAGCCCTATTAGGGGATTTTCTTCCTCGCAAAGGGGAGTTAAATTATTCATGGCCGCTTCGCTAAAAGCCCGAGGATGTGCCCGCTGGTTTATCAAACCTGGCAGCGCCGCCTCCGCCCCGCAGCCCACCCCTCACCCCGTGGGGACGGGTCCCATGCCACCGGTGTGCGGAGGGGTAGGGACACCCAGGGGTGTCGGGGGACATCAGGGAGCAAAGCCGGTCCCCTGTGGCCACCGTAGCCCTCCCCACTGTCCCCGGGTCGGAGCTGGGCTGTGGCAGGACTCAGAATCACAGAATCTTCTAGGTTGGAAGGGACCTTAAAGATCATCTTGTCCAACCGTCAACCTAACTTTGACAAAAATAGACACCCAC